>NC_091376.1:5489144-5531644 GCF_038502225.1 Cherax quadricarinatus
CAAAATTCCCTTAGGGTCAAGCGAGTGTCTGTGGTCACAGTCAAGCACCTGTGAAACATTGCTTTTGTGTAGAGTTTTTTAAAGTTTGCAATAACCTGCTGGTCCATGGGTTGGAGGAGAGGAGTGGTATTCGGGGGCAAGAACTTTACTGTGATGAACCCAAACTCCTCGAAAATTAGGTCATCCAAGTTTGGAGGATGAGCAGGTGCATTGTCCATTACTAGCAGGCACTTGAGATCCAATTTCTTTTCCAGGAGATACTCCTTCACACTAGGGCCAAACACTTCATTGAACCACTCGACAAAAATTTCCCTCGTGACCCATGCCTTACTATTAGATTTCCAAAACACACACAATTTACTCTTCATAACATTGTTTTTCCTGAGCACTCTGGGATTTTCAGAATGGTACACTAGTAATGGCTTCACTTTGAAATCCCCACTAGCATTAGCACAGAACATTAGCGTCAGCCTGTCTTTCATAGGCTTGTGTCCTGGCATTGCCTTTTCCTCTTGTGTAATGAAGGTCCTCTTTGGCATTTTCTTCCAAAAGAGGCCTGTTTCGTCACAATTGAACACTTGTTCAGGTTTCAGTCCTTCAGCCTCTATGTACTCCTGGAATTCATGCACATATTTTTCAGCCACCTTGTGGTCCGAACTGGCAGCCTCACCATGCCTTACCACACTGTGTATGCCAGTACGGTTCTTAAATCTCTCAAACCAGCCTTTGCTGGCCTTAAATTCACTCACTTCACCACTATTTGCAGGCAATTTCTTTACCAAATCTTCATGCAACTGCCTAGCCTTTTCACAAATAAATGAAGTCACAAGAGTATCTCCTGCTAATTGTTTCTCATTTATCCACACCAATAATAACTTTTCAACCTCTTCCAGTACTGGTGATCTCATTTTTGTCAGCATAGTTACTCCCTTTGCAACAACAGCATCCTTTATTTCATTTTTCTTGGCCACTATGGAACATAAGGTTGTGTAGGGTTTCTTATACATCCTGGACAGTTCGGCCACACTTGTACCACTTTCATATTGTTCAATGACGGTTTTCTTAAATTCAATCGTATTTCTCACCTTCTTTACCACAGGCTTGGCACTAGGAGCTTTCTTTGGAGCCATGGTAGCTTATTTAGTACTTGCAAGCACTAAAATAAATGGAATATTATGAAATATTTCGCTGGAGCACGTGAGGGGACCTTCGCTCACTAGTAAACAATGCCAGACTGGCTGCCGCCCTGGCTCACGCCGTGGGTACACGTCCCGGACGAACTACGACTTGCTAGTCAACCTATGAAAAGCGAGTCCATGTTTATACGAAAATACCTCTATGATTGGCGAATTTTACGATTGCCGGGAACTACGAAAAGCGGGGGACCACTGTATATATATATATATATATATATATATATATACAGTGGACCCCCGGTTAACGATTTTAATCCGTGCAAGAGGGGTAATTGTTATGCGAAATAATCGTTATGTGAATGAATTTTCCCCATAAGAAATAATGGAAATAAAATTAATCCGTGCAAGACACCCAAAAGTATGAAAAAAAATTTTTTTTTACCACATGAAATATTAATTTTAATACACACAAACTGAAAAAGGCATGCACACTTACATGACACTTACTTTTATTGAAGATCTGGTGATGATTGATGGGATGGGAGGAGGGGAGAGCATTATCTTCTTACTGTTTAGAAGGGGAATCCCCTTCCATTAGGACTTGAGGTAGCAAGTCCTTTTCTGGGGTTACTTCCCTTCTTCTTTTAATGCCACTAGGGCCAGCTTCAGAGTCACTGGACTTCTTTCGCACAAGATATCTGTCCATAGTGGCCTGTACCTCTCGTTCCTTTATCACTTCCCTAAAGTGTTTCACAACATTGTCAGTGTACAGGTTGCCAACACGGCTTGCAATAGCTGTGTGAGGGTGATTTTCATCCATGAAGGTTTGCACTTCAAGCCACTTTGCACAGATTTCCTTTATCTTTGTAGTAGGCAACTTCTTCAATTTCTCTCTCCCCTCCTCTGAACCAGTTTCCCCAGGTCTGGCCTCTTGCTCTTGAAGTTGATCTATCAGCTCATCAGTGGTTAGTTCTTCATTGTCCTCCTCCACCAACTCTTCCACATCCTCCCCACTAACCTCCAACCCCAAGGACTTTCCCAATGCCACAATGGATTCCTCAACTGGCACAGGATTCTCAGGGTTAGCCTCAAACCCTTCAAAATCCCTTTTGTCTACACATTCTGGCCACAGTTTCTTCCAAGCAGAGTTCAAGGTCCTCTTAGTCACTTCCTCCCAAGCCTTACCTATAAGGTTTACACAATTGAGGATATTAAAGTGATCTCTCCAAAACTCTCTTAGAGTCAGTTGAGTTTCTGAGGTCATTACAAAGCACCTTTCAAACAGAGCTTTTGTGTACAGTTTCTTGAAGTTGGAAATAACCTGCTGGTCCATGGGCTGCAGGAGAGGAGTGGTATTAGGAGGCAAAAACTTCACCTTAATGAAGCTCATGTCCCCATAAAGTCGCTCTGCCACGTCTGTAGGATGACCAGGGGCATTGTCTAACACCAGGAGGCACTTAAGTTCTAATTTCTTTTCAGTTAGGTAATCTTTCACATTGGGGGCAAATGCATGGTGTAACCAGTTATAGAAAAATTCCCTAGTGACCCATGCCTTACTGTTTGCCCTCCACAGCACACACAAATTATCCTTGAGGACATTCTTTTGCCTGAACGCTCTGGGAGTTTCAGAGTGATACACTAATAAAGGCTTCACTTTGCAATCACCAGTAGCATTGGCACACATGAGAAGAGTAAGCCTGTCTTTCATAGGCTTATGTCCTGGGAGTGCCTTTTCCTCCTGAGTAATGTAGGTCCTGCTTGGCATTTTCTTCCAGAACAGGCCTGTTTCATCACAATTAAACACTTGTTCAGGTTTCAGTCCTTCAGTTTCTATGTACTCCTTGAATTCCTGCACATATTTTTCAGCCGCTTTGTGGTCCGAACTGGCAGCCTCACCATGCCTTATCACACTATGGATGCCACTACGCTTCTTAAATCTCTCAAACCAACCTTTGCTGGCCTTAAATTCACTCACATCATCACTAGTTGCAGGCATTTTTTTAATTAAATCGTCATGCAACTTCCTAGCCTTTTCACATATGATCGCTTGAGAGACGCTATCTCCTGCTAGCTGTTTTTCATTTATCCACACCAATAAGAGTCTCTCAACATCTTCCATCACTTGCGATCTTTGTTTCGAAAACACAGTTAAACCTTTGGCAAGAAGAGCTTCCTTGATTGTCTTTTTGGTGCCCACAATAGTAGCGATGATTGATTGGGGTTTCTTGTACAACTTGACTAGGTCGGCGATACGCACTCCACTTTCATACTTATCAATGATCTCTTTCTTCATTTCAATGGGTATTCTTACCCTTATTGGTGTACGGTTGGCACTAGAAGCTTTCTTGGGGCCCATGGTCACTTATTTTCCAGAAACAGCACCGAAAACACTGTAATAATACGAAATATTCCGAGTGTATGCTTGGATGTTAGCGCGGAGGCTGGCTGGTAAACATGGCACGGGCAGCACATGTGAGGCTGGCTGAGGGCGCACATTGGACGCGTCTCGGACGAAAATCGGTGAGCGGGTTTTTAATCGGTATGCGCGGCAAAAATTTTGCGATTAAAGTAAGCGGTATGCGAAATAATCGCTATGTGATGCCATCGTTATGCGGGGGTCCACTGTATATATATATATGTATTAGTTATTAATTATTAAGGGAATTAAGTGGAGAAATCGAGGCTGGAACCCACTGTCTGGAATACCAGTGCAGCACTTTAGCAGTGGTACCGCAGTGTGTGCTGCGTGTGTTAATTATTTGTCAGGAGCAAATTCCTGACAGTTTTTTTTATCACTGGCATCTGAAAAAGTTTAATTAGCTACGAGTGAGGCAGTATTTACAGCCCCACGCAGTAGACAACCCTGCGGGGAGGGTTGGTAGTCTTTGTTGACGCTGCCAATCTTCGTCTTGAGTGGGGTATCGTTTATATCTCTGTGGCAACGACATCCTTGTGACTAGGGCTCGATGAGTTTTCTTCTGGTGTTACAATGAGGAATGAGACAATTGTGCAAAATTTTGGAATCTTTATTGTGGAAACGTTACACAAGTGTCTCATTCCTCAGCTTGTCGAATTTCTAAAATATTTACATCAACTAGCTACAACCTTCTGGGTCAACTCTTTCAACGGAACTGTCATGGCTGGCTGGGTAGATGGATCAGTGTGCTCACTGTTGCTGGTCGTTTATACTCACGGATAACTCCGACTCTAAGCAATATTCCGAGCACAAGGGAGGCTCTGCAGCTCTGCTCTGCTGCTTGTCCAGAGGTAATCCCAGACTTTGAGTTGAAATCTCGATCACTCATAAGAACATAAGAAAGAAAGAACACTGCAACAGGTCTACTGGCCTATGCGAGGCAGGTCCAATTCTCCCACCGGCTTAAGCCAATGCCTTGACCTAGTGAGGTCACTTAAGGGAGAAGCACTGCATCCGACCTAGTAGCACAAGCTAGTCAGGTCCAACTCACACCCACCCACACCCACTCATGTATTTATCCAACCTATTTTCAAAACTACACAACGCCTTAGTGTCTATGACGGTACTGGGGAGTTTGTTCCACTCATCCACAACTCTATTACCAAACCAGTGCTTTCCTATATCCTTCCTGAATCTGAATTTTTCCAATTTAAATCCATTGCTGCAGGTCCTGTACACTATGTTAGATATTTTTAGCATGCTATTTACATCCCTTTTATTAATTCATGTTTTCCATTTATACACCTCAATCATATAAGATAAGATAAGATAAGATTTCGCTCGGATTTTTAACCCCGGAGAGTTAGCCACCCAGAATAACCCAAGGAAGTCAGTGCGTCATGAGGACTGTCTAACTTATTTCCATTGTGGTCCTTAATCTTGTCCCCCAGGATGCGACCCACACCAGTCGACTAACACCCAGGTACCTACTTGCTGCTAGGTGAACAGGACAACAGGTTTAAGGAAACGCGTCGAAATGTTTCCACCCACCGGGAATCGAACCCGGGCCCTCCGTGTGTGAAGTCAGCCACCAGGCCACCGGGCCCTTTATTCTAATTCTAATTCTAATTCTACTCATCTGTTGAATTACTGCATATTCTAATTCTCTAAGTCTCTCTCTCTCTCTCTCTCTCTCTCTCTCTCTCTCTCTCTCTCTCTCTCTCTCTCTCTCTCTCTCTCTCTCTCTCTCTCTCTCTCTCTCTCTCTCTCTCTCCCTCTCTCACTCCCTCCTAGTTAAGGTTCAATACCTCACGATTCAGTTTTAATCTTTAACATTGAAATCTGTTTATGGTCTAAAACACAAATACAATACTCATTTTACTTGTCTTCATAGATCTTTGTAAATGAGGCTAAGCTGGTTGGTTAAGTAGGATTAAAGGCTGTCGTCTACTGCAAGAGCAGTTAAGGTTGTCGTCTACTGCAAGAGCAGTTAAGGTTGTCGTCTACTGCAAGAGCAGTTAAGGTTGTCGTCTACTGCAAGAGCAGTTAAGGTTGTCGTCTACTCCAAGAGCAGTTAAGGTTGTCGTCTACTCCAAGAGCAGTTAAGGTTGTCGTCTACTCCAAGAGCAGTTAAGGTTGTCGTCTACTCCAAGAGCAGTTAAGGTTGTCGTCTACTCCAAGAGCAGTTAAGGTTGTCGTCTGTACACCACCAGTCAAAAATACGTTAATACCTAAAATGAGTATTAAGGTAAACGTTCACTGATTGTACAGTGAGACACCAGAAAGTGTATATATTCTGTATGACTAAAGGATGTTTTTAATGGATAAAACAACAATACAAAACTGTATCTGTCAGCAACAACACAGGCTTGTTTTGCAGCGTAATATACAAGTTAATCAGGATAATACAAAACTGAGCAATGAATGGTTCAGAGAACCGACATGTTGATAAATTAGACACATGTGCAACTCTTGGGTACCTTTATTGAGGAAACGTTTCGCCACACAGTGGCGAAACGCCACACATGTCGGTTCTCTGAACCATTCATCTACAAACCTGTCAGACACTGCAACTTCTTGGGATCTTAATACTTGGGAATTCTTCGCTTGCCTAATTCTTGGGCACGACCTACTTCCACATTGAACAAATGTTACACGACCTATGACTGCTGCACCTCTCCTGCCAACGGTTTATAAGCTCCTTCTCAGCACGTATGCCGTATTCTATTCAAGATTGATGGACTGACCACATCGACTCAAGGTTGAGGGACTGATTACCTCATTCTCCTCCTGTTCTTCAAGATTCTCCTTTGTATGGACTGATGAAGCCACTGTGTGGCGAAACGTTTCCTCAATAAAGGTACCCAAGAGTTGCACATGTGTCTAATTTATCAAAACTGAGCAAGATTTAAAAACTGAATCTTACAGCCAGACTACAAAACTTAATCTTACAGCCAGACTACAAAACTTAATCTTACAGCCAGACTACAAAACTGAATCTTACAGCAAGACTACAACACTGAATCTTACAGCAAAACTACAACACTGAATCTTACAGCCAGACTACAACACTGAATCTTACAGCCAGACTACAACACAGAATCTTACAGCCAGACTACAACACAGAATCTTACAGCCAGACTACAACACTGAATCTTACAGCCAGACTACAACACTGAATCTTACAGCAAGACTACAACACTGAATCTTACAGCCAGACTACAACACTGAATCTTACAGCCAGACTACAACACTGAATCTTACAGCCAGACTACAACACTGAATCTTACAGCCAGACTACAACACTGAATCTTACAGCCAGACTACAACACAGAATCTTACAGCAAGACTACAACACTGAATCTTACAGCCAGACTACAACACTGAATCTTACAGCCAGACTACAACACTGAATCTTACAGCAAGACTACAACACTGAATCTTACAGCAAAACTACAACACTGAATCTTACAGCCAGACTACAACACAGAATCTTACAGCCAGACTACAACACTGAATCTTACAGCCAGACTACAACACTGAATCTTACAGCAAGACTACAACACTGAATCTTACAGCCAGACTACAACACAGAATCTTACAGCCAGACTACAACGCTGAATCTTACAGCCAGACTACAACACTGAATCTTACAGCCAGACTACAACACAGAATCTTACAGCCAGACTACAACACAGAATCTTACAGCCAGACTACAACAATGAATCTTACAGCCAGACTACAACACTGAATCTTACAGCAAGACTACAACACTGAATCTTACAGCCAGACTACAACACAGAATCTTACAGCCAGACTACAACACTGAATCTTACAGCCAGACTACAACACTGAATCTTACAGCCAGACTACAACACAGAATCTTACAGCCAGACTACAACACAGAATCTTACAGCAAGACTACAACACAGAAACCAAGCTTACAGGTATGATAACAGATGCCATCTTTCCAACGGGATACCAAATCCTGAGGAAAGACAGAGGGAACAGGGGGGGGTGGAGGAGTGGCGTTGCTGATCAAAAATCGCTGGAATTTTGATGAGCTGGAGAGAGGAGATAGCGGAGAAGAAAGTGATTACATAGTGGGAACACTTCACTCTGGAGGTCCCAAGGTGGTAATAGCAGTGATGTATAACCCACCACAGAACAGCAGGAGGCCAAGGCAAGAGTACGACGAGAGCAATAGAGCGATGGTTGACACACTGGCTAGAGGGGCCAGAAGAGCTCATGCATGCAGGGCAAAGCTCCTGATCATGGGTGACTTTAACCACAAGGAGATCGATTGGGAGAACTTGGACCCACATGGGGGCCAAGATACATGGAGGGCTAAGATGATGGAGGTGGTACTGGAGAACTTCATGTACCAACACGTAAGGGACACTACAAGAGAGAGAGGAGAGGATGAACCAGCAAGGCTGGACTTAGTATTCACCTTCAGTAGTGCAGATATCGAGGACATCACATATGAAAGACCCCTTGGGGCCAGTGACCATGTGGTTTTAAGCTTCGAATACACAGTAGAGCTACAAGTGGAGGGAGAAGCAGGAAGGCCAGGACGAATGAAGCCAAACTACAAGAAAGGGGACTACACAGGAATGAGGAACTACCTGAACGGGGTTCAGTGGGACAGAGAACTGGCAGGGAAGCCAGTTAATGAGATGATGGAATATGTAGCAACAAAATGCAAGGAGGCTGAGGAGAGGTTTGTACCCAAGGGTAACAGGAGTAATGAAAAAGCCAGGATGAGCCCATGGTTTACCCAAAGGTGCAGGGAGGCAAAAGCCAAGTGTGCTAGGGAATGGAAGAAATATAGAAGGCAAAGGACCCAGGAGAATAAGGAGAACAGTCGTAGAGCCAGAAACGAATATGCACAGATAAGAAGGGAGGCCCAAAGACAATATGAAAATGACATAGCAGCGAAAGCCAAATCTGACCCGAAACTGTTGTACAGCCACATCAGGAGGAAAACAACAGTCAAGGACCAGGTAATCAGGCTAAGGAAGGAAGGAGGAGAGACAACAGGAAATGACCGTGAAGTATGTGAAGAACTCAACAAGAGATTCAAAGAAGTGTTCACAGAGGAGACAGAAGGGACTCCAGAAAGACGGAGAGGTGGGGCACACCACCAAGTGCTGGACACAGTGCACACAACCGAGGAAGAAGTGAAGAGGCTTCTGAGTGAGCTAGATACCTCAAAGGCAATGGGGCCAGATAACATCTCCCCATGGGTATTGAGAGAGGGAGCAGAGGCGCTATGTGTACCCCTAACAACAATATTCAATACATCTATCGAAACAGGGAGATTGCCTGAGGCATGGAAGACAGCAAATGTAGTCCCAATCTTTAAAAAAGGAGACAGACATGAAGCATTAAACTACAGACCAGTGTCACTGACATGTATAGTATGCAAAATCATGGAGAAGATTATCAGGAGAAGAGTGGTGGAACACCTAGAAAGGAATGATCTCATCAACAGCAGCCAGCATGGTTTCAGGGACGGGAAATCCTGTGTCACAAACCTACTGGAGTTCTATGACATGGTGACAGCAGTAAGACAAGAGAGAGAGGGGTGGGTGGATTGCATTTTCTTGGACTGCAAGAAGGCGTTTGACACAGTTCCACACAAGAGATTGGTGCAAAAACTGGAGGACCAAGCAGGGATAACAGGGAAGGCACTACAATGGATCAGGGAATACTTGTCAGGAAGACAGCAGCGAGTCATGGTACGTGGCGAGGTGTCAGAGTGGGCACCTGTGACCAGCGGGGTCCCGCAGGGGTCAGTCCTAGGACCAGTGCTGTTTCTGGTATTTGTGAACGACATGACGGAAGGAATAGACTCTGAGGTGTCCCTGTTTGCAGATGACGTGAAGTTGATGAGAAGAATACACTCGATCGAAGACCAGGCAGAACTACAAAGGGATCTGGACAGGCTGCAGACCTGGTCCAGCAATTGGCTCCTGGAGTTCAATCCCACCAAGTGCAAAGTCATGAAGATTGGGGAAGGGCAAAGAAGGCCGCAGACGGAGTACAGTCTAGGGGGTCAGAGACTACAAACCTCACTCAAGGAAAAAGATCTTGGGGTGAGTATAACACCAGGCACATCTCCTGAAGCGCACATCAACCAAATAACTGCTGCAGCATATGGGCGCCTAGCAAACCTCAGAACAGCATTCCGACATCTTAATAAGGAATCGTTCAGGACCCTGTACACCGTATACGTTAGGCCCATATTGGAGTATGCGGCACCAGTTTGGAACCCACACCTAGCCAAGCACGTAAAGAAACTAGAGAAAGTGCAAAGGTTTGCAACAAGACTAGTCCCAGAGCTAAGAGGTATGTCCTACGAGGAGAGGTTAAGGGAAATCAACCTGACGACACTGGAGGACAGGAGAGATAGGGGGGACATGATAACGACATACAAAATACTGAGGGGAATTGACAAGGTGGACAAAGACAGGATGTTCCAGAGATTGGACACAGTAACAAGGGGACACAGTTGGAAGCTAAAGACACAGATGAATCACAGGGATGTTAGGAAGTATTTCTTCAGCCACAGAGTAGTCAGTAAGTGGAATAGTTTGGGAAGCGATGTAGTGGAGGCAGGATCCATACATAGCTTTAAGCAGAGGTATGACAAAGCTCACGGCTCGGGGAGAGTGACCTAGTAGCGATCAGTGAAGAGGCGGGGCCAGGAGCTCGGACTCGACCCCCGCAACCTCAACTAGGTGAGTACAACTAGGTGAGTACAGAATCTTACAGCCAGACTACAACACAGAATCTTACAGCCAGACTACAACACAGAATCTTACAGCCAGACTACAACACTGAATCTTACAGCCATACTACAACACAGAATCTTACAGCCAGACTACAACACTGAATCTTACAGCAAGACTACAACACTGAATCTTACAGCCAGACTACAACACAGAATCTTACAGCCAGACTACAACACTGAATCTTACAGCCAGACTACAACACAGAATCTTACAGCCAGACTACAACACTGAATCTTACAGCAAGACTACAACACAGAATCTTACAGCAAGACTTCAACACTGAATCTTACAGCCAGACTACAACACAGAATCTTACAGCAAGACTACAACACTGAATCTTACAGCCAGACTACAACACAGAATCTTACAGCCAGACTACAACACTGAATCTTACAGCAAGACTACAACACTGAATCTTACAGCCACAACACTGACTACAACACAGAATCTTACAGCCAGACTACAACACTGAATCTTACAGCCAGACTACAACACAGAATCTTACAGCCAGACTACAACACTGAATCTTACAGCCAGACTACAACACAGAATCTTACAGCCAGACTACAACACAGAATCTTACAGCCAGACTACAACACTGAATCTTACAGCAAGACTACAACACTGAATCTTACAGCCAGACTACAACACACAATCTTACAGCCAGACTACAACACTGAATCTTACAGCCAGACTACAACACAGAATCTTACAGCCAGACTACAACACTGAATCTTACAGCAAGACTACAACACTGAATCTTACAGCCAGACTACAACACAGAATCTTACAGCCAGACTACAACACTGAATCTTACAGCCAGACTACAACACAGAATCTTACAGCCAGACTACAACACTGAATCTTACAGCAAGACTACAACACAGAATCTTACAGCAAGACTTCAACACTGAATCTTACAGCCAGACTACAACACAGAATCTTACAGCAAGACTACAACACTGAATCTTACAGCCAGACTACAACACAGAATCTTACAGCCAGACTACAACACTGAATCTTACAGCAAGACTACAACACTGAATCTTACAGCCAGACTACAACACAGAATCTTACAGCCAGACTACAACACTGAATCTTACAGCCAGACTACAACACAGAATCTTACAGCCAGACTACAACACTGAATCTTACAGCCAGACTACAACACAGAATCTTACAGCCAGACTACAACACAGAATCTTACAGCCAGACTACAACACTGAATCTTACAGCAAGACTACAACACTGAATCTTACAGCCAGACTACAACACACAATCTTACAGCCAGACTACAACACTGAATCTTACAGCCAGACTACAACACAGAATCTTACAGCCAGACTACAACACTGAATCTTACAGCAAGACTACAACACAGAATCTTACAGCCAGACTACAACACTGAATCTTACAGCCAGACTACAACACAGAATCTTACAGCCAGACTACAACACTGAATCTTACAGCAAGACTACAACACAGAATCTTACAGCCAGACTACAACACTGAATCTTACAGCAAGACTACAACACTGAATCTTACAGCCAGACTACAACACAGAATCTTACAGCAAGACTACAACACTGAATCTTACAGCAAGACTACAACACAGAATCTTACAGCCAGACTACAACACTGAATCTTACAGCAAGACTACAACACTGAATCTTACAGCCAGACTACAACACTGAATCTTACAGCCAGACTACAACACAGAATCTTACAGCCAGACTACAACACTGAATCTTACAGCAAGACTACAACACTGAATCTTACAGCAAGACTACAACACTGAATCTTACAGCCAGACTACAACACAGAATCTTACAGCCAGACTACAACACTGAATCTTACAGCCAGACTACAACACTGAATCTTACAGCCAGACTACAACACAGAATCTTACAGCAAGACTACAACACTGAATCTTACAGCCAGACTACAACACTGAATCTTACAGCCAGACTACAACACAGAATCTTACAGCAAGACTACAACACTGAATCTTACAGCAAGACTACAACACTGAATCTTACAGCCAGACTACAACACTGAATCTTACAGCCAGACTACAACACAGAATCTTACAGCAAGACTACAACACTGAATCTTACAGCAAGACTACAACACTGAATCTTACAGCAAGACTACAACACTGAATCTTACAGCCAGACTACAACACAGAATCTTACAGCCAGACTACAACACAGAATCTTACAGCAATACTACAACACAGAATCTTACAGCCAGACTACAACACTGAATCTTACAGCAAGACTACAACACAGAATCTTACAGCAATACTACAACACAGAATCTTACAGCCAGACTACAACACTGAATCTTACAGCCAGACTACAACACTGAATCTTACAGCAAGACTACAACACAGAATCTTACAGCAATACTACAACACAGAATCTTACAGCCAGACTACAACACAGAATCTTACAGCCAGACTACAACACAGAATCTTACAGCCAGACTACAACACAGAATCTTACAGCCAGACTACAACACTGAATCTTACAGCCAGACTACAACACTGAATCTTACAGCCAGACTACAACACAGAATCTTACAGCAATACTACAACACAGAATCTTACAGCCAGACTACAACACTGAATCTTACAGCCAGACTACAACACTGAATCTTACAGCAAGACTACAACACAGAATCTTACAGCCAGACTACAACACAGAATCTTACAGCCAGACTACAACACAGAATCTTACAGCCAGACTACAACACAGAATCTTACAGCCAGACTACAACACAGAATCTTACAGCCAGACTACAACACAGAATCTTACAGCAAGACTACAAAAATAAATGTTACAGTGATGTGATCTTGGAGTGGAAACTATTTCATTAAACATGTAAAGTTAATAAATATGACACATGTGCATCGTGTTAGATATCTTCATTACGAAACTTTCCTCCTACACAGTAGGCTTCTTCAGTCGAATACAGAGGCTGCAGAAGCAGTAGATATATAAATACGATGTAAGCAGTCCATCATCCTGGAAGACAGTTTTGAGGTAGTCAGTCCCTCAGCCTGGGAAAGAGTTCTGCTCCATAGTCTGGAACCTGGAGTTTACCTGGAGAGAGTTGCGGGGGTCAACGCCCCCGTGGCCCGGTCTGTGACCAGGCCTCCTTAGGTCAGTGTCCCAGGATGCGACCCACACCAGTCGACTAACACCCAGGTACCCATTTTACTGATGGGGAACATAGACAACAGGTGGAAAGAAACACGTCCAATGTTTCTACTCTGGCTGGGAATCGAACCCAGGCCCTCACCGTGTGAAGCGAGAGCGTTAACCACCAGGCCACCAGAGCCCCACTGTAAAGTGGAAGCGACTGTCAGTATACAAGTCTCCATTCAGATGCTTCAGTTTCACGTTGTTCCAGACTGCGGTGCTGAACTCTTCTCCAGGCTGAGGGACTGACCACCTCAAAACTGCGCCTTCCACCATGATGGACTGATTACATCGTCTTTACGTCTCTACTGCTTCCGCTGCCTCTGTACTCCACTGAAGAAGCTTACTGTGTAGGCAAAATTTTCAGAATAAAGGTACCTAACTGTTGCACATGTGTCTTACCAACAATACCGACAAGTAGAAGAGTTGGGTAAAAGTCGGGTTGACAAAGCTCCTGGAGAGCGAAACATTGCCACAGTAAAATGTCGCATTAGTTTACACGTGTAATGTCCCTAAAATATTTTTGGTAATTCTACCACCATTATCACAAGTTGAAGAGTAAGACACATGGACAACACTAGGCATCTTTATTGAAACGTTTCACCTGCGCTGCGGGCTTCATCAGTCGATCACTGGTGGAAGACAAAGTAGATGAAGTGGAGAAGTAGTTGATGTAATCTGTCCATTGGTAGGTAAGACAGATAGGCAACATTTAGGCAACCTTATTCCGAAACGTTTCGCCTACACAGTAGCCTTCTTCAGTCGAGTACAGAAAGTAGGCAGGAGCAGTAGAGATGTGAAGACGATGTAATCAGTCCAACACCCTTGAAGTCACAGATTTGAGGTTGTCAGTCCCTCAGCCTGGAGAAGTTCTGTTCCAAAGTCTGGAACTAACTGAAGATCAAGCGACAGTGTTGAGACTTAAATACTGTGGGAAGGAGAGGTGCAGAGTAGTAGTAGTGAGAATGTAGCCACTGAGAGGTCACCTCCCTCTCAGATCAAACAGTTCTCACTTGAAGAAGTTGACCAAGGTGTTTTCTCTTCTGTACCAAGATGCCATTGTGTTGCAGTGTCTGACAGAGTATCAAAATGGTATACAATACTGACAGGTTGGCAGGTAAGACACATAGGCAACATTTAGGTAACTTTATTCCGAATAATGTTGCCTATGTGTCTTACCTACCAACCTGTCAGTATTGTATACCATTTTGATACTCAATCAGTCCATTACTCTTGATACCCCAGGGATATCTTCAACAACTCCTGTGATAACAAGTGTTTAGCCGGCCCAGCTCGCCTGTGACCTCATCTCCAACTGTTACACCCCACTCTCTACTATATAAACCTCTGGCTACTTTTTTTCTGCATTAGCCTAAGAGACTTATTATCATGCTGCAAGGGTGATAGATTGATTACATCAAGTCCCTCTCCACTTCGTCTACTTTGTCTTCCACCAGTGTTGATGTCTCTGTGATCGACTGATGAAGTCTGCAGCACAGGCGGAACGTTTCGTCAATAAAGACTCCAAGTGTTGATCATGTTTTCCATCTCTTTTGGTATATCTTTCTGGGATCATTGAGGTAGAGCGCCCGGCACTTAACGTCTTCTGGAAAGAGCTCAGCACAGCCAAAGCGACCGACTGGAAACACACCTAGATGAAACCATCAGACGGCCTCACAACCCTTATCCACCCAAGGTTAGTACCAACTCTGCGGTATTAATACCGGAAACACTCGGTGCATAGAGGAACATCCACCACCATCAGAGATATCACAAGTAAGAGACACCACAAGGTTCAGTCCTCTGCAAGGGTATACATAATCCCTTGCAACGATTGCAACCACTTATGCGTATTTCGGAATATCAATACTGTAGAATAGATCACTTGAGGAACACCTGTGTTTTACACGGAAACTCCCACAACCTGTAAATAAAGTACGGAGACGCAAGACTCATGACCAGGGAAGAAGATACCCAGAGACGCAAGACTCATGACCAGGGAAGAAGATACCCAGAGACGCAAGACTCATGACCAGGGAAGAAGATACCCAGAGACGCAAGACTCATGACCAGGGAAGAAGATACCCAGAGACGCAAGACTCATGACCAGGGAAGAAGATACCCAGAGACGCAAGACTCATGACCAGGGAAGAAGATACCCAGAGACGCAAGACTCATGACCAGGGAAGAAGATACCCAGAGACGCAAGACTCATGACCAGGGAAGAAGATACCCAGAGACGCAAGACTCATGACCAGGGAAGAAGATACCCAGAGACGCAAGACTCATGACCAGGGAAGAAGATACCCAGAGACGCAAGACTCATGACCAGGGAAGAAGATACCCAGAGACGCAAGACTCATGACCAGGGAAGAAGATACCCAGAGACGCAAGACTCATGACCAGGGAAGAAGATACCCAGAGACGCAAGACTCATGACCAGGGAAGAAGATACCCAGAGACGCAAGACTCATGACCAGGGAAGAAGATACCCAGAGACGCAAGACTCATGACCAGGGAAGAAGATACCCAGAGACGCAAGACTCATGACCAGGGAAGAAGATACCCAGAGACGCAAGACTCATGACCAGGGAAGAAGATACCCAGAGACGCAAGACTCGTGACCAGGGAAGAAGATACCCAGAGACGCAAGACTCATGACCAGGGAAGAAGATACCCAGAGACGCAAGACTCATGACCAGGGAAGAAGATACCCAGAGACGCAAGACTCATGACCAGGGAAGAAGATACCCAGAGACGCAAGACTCATGACCAGGGAAGAAGATACCCAGAGACGCAAGACTCATGACCAGGGAAGAAGATACCCAGAGACGCAAGACTCATGACCAGGGAAGAAGATACCCAGAGACGCAAGACTCATGACCAGGGAAGAAGATACCCAGAGACGCAAGACTCATGACCAGGGAAGAAGATACCCAGAGACGCAAGACTCATGACCAGGGAAGAAGATACCCAGAGACGCAAGACTCATGACCAGGGAAGAAGATACCCAGAGACGCAAGACTCATGACCAGGGAAGAAGATACCCAGAGACGCAAGACTCATGACCAGGGAAGAAGATACCCAGAGACGCAAGACTCATGACCAGGGAAGAAGATACCCAGAGACGCAAGACTCATGACCAGGGAAGAAGATACCCAGAGACGCAAGACTCATGACCAGGGAAGAAGATACCCAGAGACGCAAGACTCATGACCAGGGAAGAAGATACCCAGAGACGCAAGACTCATGACCAGGGAAGAAGATACCCAGAGACGCAAGACTCATGACCAGGGAAGAAGATACCCAGAGACGCAAGACTCATGACCAGGGAAGAAGATACCCAGAGACGCAAGACTCATGACCAGGGAAGAAGATACCCAGAGACGCAAGACTCATGACCAGGGAAGAAGATACCCAGAGACGCAAGACTCATGACCAGGGAAGAAGATACCCAGAGACGCAAGACTCATGACCAGGGAAGAAGATACCCAGAGACGCAAGACTCATGACCAGGGAAGAAGATACCCAGAGACGCAAGACTCATGACCAGGGAAGAAGATACCCAGAGACGCAACTCATGACCAGGGAAGAAGATACCCAGAGACGCAAGACTCATGACCAGGGAAGAAGATACCCAGAGACGCAAGACTCATGACCAGGGAAGAAGATACCCAGAGACGCAAGACTCATGACCAGGGAAGAAGATACCCAGAGACGCAAGACTCATGACCAGGGAAGAAGATACCCAGAGACGCAAGACTCATGACCAGGGAAGAAGATACCCAGAGACGCAAGACTCATGACCAGGGAAGAAGATACCCAGAGACGCAAGACTCATGACCAGGGAAGAAGATACCCAGAACGCAAGACTCATGACCAGGGAAGAAGATACCCAGAGACGCAAGACTCATGACCAGGGAAGAAGATACCCAGAGACGCAAGACTCATGACCAGGGAAGAAGATACCCAGAGACGCAAGACTCATGACCAGGGAAGAAGATACCCAGAGACGCAAGACTCATGACCAGGGAAGAAGATACCCAGAGACGCAAGACTCATGACCAGGGAAGAAGATACCCAGAGACGCAAGACTCATGACCAGGGAAGAAGATACCCAGAGACGCAAGACTCATGACCAGGGAAGAAGATACCCAGAGACGCAAGACTCATGACCAGGGAAGAAGATACCCAGAGACGCAAGACTCATGACCAGGGAAGAAGATACCCAGAGACGCAAGACTCATGACCAGGGAAGAAGATACCCAGAGACGCAAGACTCATGACCAGGGAAGAAGATACCCAGAGACGCAAGACTCATGACCAGGGAAGAAGATACCCAGAGACGCAAGACTCATGACCAGGGAAGAAGATACCCAGAGACGCAAGACTCATGACCAGGGAAGAAGATACCCAGAGACGCAAGACTCATGACCAGGGAAGAAGATACCCAGAGACGCAAGACTCATGACCAGGGAAGAAGATACCCAGAGACGCAAGACTCATGACCAGGGAAGAAGATACCCAGAGACGCAAGACTCATGACCAGGGAAGAAGATACCCAGAGACGCAAGACTCATGACCAGGGAAGAAGATACCCAGAGACGCAAGACTCATGACCAGGGAAGAAGATACCCAGAGACGCAAGACTCATGACCAGGGAAGAAGACACCCAGAGACGCAAGACTCATGACCAGGGAAGAAGACACCCAGAGACGCAAGACTCATGACCAGGGAAGAAGACACCCAGAGACGCAAGACTCATGACCAGGGAAGAAGACACCCAGAGACGCAAGACTCATGACCAGGGAAGAAGACACCCAGAGACGCAAGACTCATGACCAGGGAAGAAGACACCCAGAGACGCAAGACTCATGACCAGGGAAGAAGATACCCAGAGACGCAAGACTCATGACCAGGGAAGAAGATACCCAGAGACGCAAGACTCATGACCAGGGAAGAAGATACCCAGAGACGCAAGACTCATGACCAGGGAAGAAGATACCCAGAGACGCAAGACTCATGACCAGGGAAGAAGATACCCAGAGACGCAAGACTCATGACCAGGGAAGAAGATACCCAGAGACGCAAGACTCATGACCAGGGAAGAAGATACCCAGGGACGCAAGACTCATGACCAGGGAAGAAGATACCCAGAGACGCAAGACTCATGACCAGGGAAGAAGATACCCAGAGACGCAAGACTCATGACCAGGGAAGAAGATACCCAGAGACGCAAGACTCATGACCAGGGAAGAAGATACCCAGAGACGCAAGACTCATGACCAGGGAAGAAGATACCCAGAGACGCAAGACTCATGACCAGGGAAGAAGATACCCAGAGACGCAAGACTCATGACCAGGGAAGAAGACACCCAGAGATGCAAGACTCATGACCAGGGAAGAAGATACCCAGAGACGCAAGACTCATGACCAGGGAAGAAGATACCCAGAGACGCAAGACTCATGACCAGGGAAGAAGATACCCAGAGACGCAAGACTCATGACCAGGGAAGAAGATACCCAGAGACGCAAGACTCATGACCAGGGAAGAAGATACCCAGAGACGCAAGACTCATGACCAGGGAAGAAGATACCCAGAGACGCAAGACTCATGACCAGGGAAGAAGATACCCAGAGACGCAAGACTCATGACCAGGGAAGAAGATACCCAGAGACGCAAGACTCATGACCAGGGAAGAAGATACCCAGAGACGCAAGACTCATGACCAGGGAAGAAGATACCCAGAGACGCAAGACTCATGACCAGGGAAGAAGATACCCAGGGACGCAAGACTCATGACCAGGGAAGAAGATACCCAGAGACGCAAGACTCATGACCAGGGAAGAAGATACCCAGGGACGCAAGACTCATGACCAGGGAAGAAGATACCCAGAGACGCAAGACTCATGACCAGGGAAGAAGATACCCAGAGACGCAAGACTCATGACCAGGGAAGAAGATACCCAGAGACGCAAGACTCATGACCAGGGAAGAAGATACCCAGAGACGCAAGACTCATGACCAGGGAAGAAGATACCCAGAGACGCAAGACTCATGACCAGGGAAGAAGATACCCAGAGACGCAAGACTCATGACCAGGGAAGAAGATACCCAGAGACGCAAGACTCATGACCAGGGAAGAAGATACCCAGGGACGCAAGACTCATGACCAGGGAAGAAGATACCCAGGGACGCAAGACTCATGACCAGGGAAGAAGATACCCAGGGATGCAAGACTCATGACCAGGGAAGAAGATACCCAGGGACGCAAGACTCATGACCAGGGAAGAAGACACCCAGTGACGCAAGACTCATGACCAGGGAAGAAGATACCCAGGGACGCAAGACTCATGACCAGGGAAGAACACACCCAGGGATGCAAGAATCATGACCAGAGAAGAAGATACCCAGGGACGCAAGACTCATGACCAGGGAAGAAGACACCCAGGGACGCACGACTCATAACCAGGGAAGAACACACCCAGGGACGCAAGACTCATGACCAGGGAAGAAGATACCCAGAGACGCAAGACTCATGACCAGGGAAGAAGATACCCAGAGACGCAAGACTCATGACCAGGGAAGAAGATACCCAGAGACGCAAGACTCATGACCAGGGAAGAAGATACCCAGAGACGCAAGACTCATGACCAGGGAAGAAGATACCCAGAGACGCAAGACTCATGACCAGGGAAGAAGATACCCAGAGACGCAAGACTCATGACCAGGGAAGAAGATACCCAGAGACGCAAGACTCATGACCAGGGAAGAAGATACCCAGAGACGCAAGACTCATGACCAGGGAAGAAGATACCCAGAGACGCAAGACTCATGACCAGGGAAGAAGATACCCAGAGACGCAAGACTCATGACCAGGGAAGAAGACACCCAGAGACGCAAGACTCATGACCAGGGAAGAAGACACCCAGAGACGCAAGACTCATGACCAGGGAAGAAGACACCCAGAGACGCAAGACTCATGACCAGGGAAGAAGACACCCAGAGACGCAAGACTCATGACCAGGGAAGAAGATACCCAGAGACGCAAGACTCATGACCAGGGAAGAAGATACCCAGAGACGCAAGACTCATGACCAGGGAAGAAGATACCCAGAGACGCAAGACTCATGACCAGGGAAGAAGATACCCAGAGACGCAAGACTCATGACCAGGGAAGAAGATACCCAGAGACGCAAAACTCATGACCAGGGAAGAAGACACCCAGAGACGCAAGACTCATGACCAGGGAAGAAGATACCCAGAGACGCAAGACTCATGACCAGGGAAGAAGATACCCAGAGACGCAAGACTCATGACCAGGGAAGAAGACACCCAGAGATGCAAGACTCATGACCAGGGAAGAAGATACATAGAGACGCAAGACTCATGACCAGGGAAGAAGATACCCAGAGACGCAAGACTCATGACCAGGGAAGAAGATACCCAGAGACGCAAGACTCATGACCAGGGAAGAAGATACCCAGAGACGCAAGACTCATGACCAGGGAAGAAGATACCCAGAGACGCAAGACTCATGACCAGGGAAGAAGATACCCAGAGACGCAAGACTCATGACCAGGGAAGAAGATACCCAGAGACGCAAGACTCATGACCAGGGAAGAAGATACCCAGAGACGCAAGACTCATGACCAGGGAAGAAGATACCCAGAGACGCAAGACTCATGACCAGGGAAGAAGATACCCAGAGACGCAAGACTCATGACCAGGGAAGAAGATACCCAGGGACGCAAGACTCATGACCAGGGAAGAAGATACCCAGAGACGCAAGACTCATGACCAGGGAAGAAGATACCCAGGGACGCAAGACTCATGACCAGGGAAGAAGATACCCAGGGACGCAAGACTCATGATCAGGGAAGAAGATACCCAGAGACGCAAGACTCATGACCAAGGAAGAAGATACCCAGAGACGCAAGACTCATGACCAGGGAAGAAGATACCCAGAGACGCAAGACTCATGACCAGGGAAGAAGATACCCAGAGACGCAAGACTCATGACCAGGGAAGAAGATACCCAGAGACGCAAGACTCATGACCAGGGAAGAAGATACCCAGAGACGCAAGACTCATGACCAGGGAAGAAGATACCCAGAGACGCAAGACTCATGACCAGGGAAGAAGATACCCAGGGACGCAAGACTCATGACCAGGGAAGAAGATACCCAGGGACGCAAGACTCATGACCAGGGAAGAAGATACCCAGGGATGCAAGACTCATGACCAGGGAAGAAGATACCCAGGGACGCAAGACTCATGACCAGGGAAGAAGACACCCAGTGACGCAAGACTCATGACCAGGGAAGAAGATACCCAGGGACGCAAGACTCATGACCAGGGAAGAAGACACCCAGGGATGCAAGAATCATGACCAGAGAAGAAGATACCCAGGGACGCAAGACTCATGACCAGGGAAGAAGACACCCAGGGACGCACGACTCATAACCAGGGAAGAACACACCCAGGGACGCAAGACTCATGACCAGGGAAGAAGATACCCAGAGACGCAAGACTCATGACCAGGGAAGAAGATACCCAGAGACGCAAGACTCATGACCAGGGAAGAAGATACCCAGAGACGCAAGACTCATGACCAGGGAAGAAGATACCCAGAGACGCAAGACTCATGAAAGGGAAGAAGATACCCAGAGACGCAAGACTCATGACCAGGGAAGAAGATACCCAGGGACGCAAGACTCATGACCAAGGAAGAAGATACCCAGGGACGCAAGACTCATGACCAGGGAAGAAGATACCCAGAGACGCAAGACTCATGACAAGGGAAGAAGATACCCAGAGACGCAAGACTCATGACCAGGGAAGAAGATACCCAGGGACGCAAGACTCATGACCAGGGAAGAAGATACCCAGGGACGCAAGACTCATGACCAGGGAAGAAGATACCCAGAGACGCAAGACTCATGACCAGGGAAGAAGATACCCAGAGACGCAAGACTCATGACCAGGGAAGAAGATACCCAGGGACGCAAGACTCATGACCAGGGAAGAAGATACCCAGAGACGCAAGACTCATGACCAGGGAAGAAGATACCCAGGGACGCAAGACTCATGACCAGGGAAGGAGATACCCAGGGACGCAAGACTCATGACCAGGGAAGAAGATACCCAGGGACGCAAGACTCATGACCAGGGAAGAAGATACCCAGGGACGCAAGACTCATGACCAGGGAAGAAGACACCCAGTGACGCAAGACTCATGACCAGGGAAGAAGATACCCAGGGACGCAAGACTCATGACCAGGGAAGAAGATACCCAGAGACGCAAGACTCATGACCAGGGAAGAAGATACCCAGAGACGCAAGACTCATGACCAGGGAAGAAGATACCCAGAGACGCAAGACTCATGACCAGGGAAGAAGATACCCAGGGACGCAAGACTCATGACCAGGGAAGAAGATACCCAGGGACGCAAGACTCATGACCAGGGAAGAAGATACCCAGGGACGCAAGACTCATGACCAGGGAAGAAGATACCCAGAGACGCAAGACTCATGACCAGGGAAGAAGATACCCAGGGACGCAAGACTCATGACCAGGGAAGAAGATACTCAGGGACGCAAGACTCATGACCAGGGAAGAAGATACCCAGAGACGCAAGACTCATGACCAGGGAAGAAGATACCCAGAGACGCAAGACTCATGACCAGGGAAGAAGATACCCAGAGAAGCAAGACTCATGACCAGGGAAGAAGATACCCAGTGATGCAAGACTCATGACCAGGGAAGAAGATACCCAGGGACGCAAGACTCAAGACCAGGGAAGAAGATACCCAGGGACGCAAGACTCATGACCAGGGAAGAAGATACCCAGAGACGCAAGACTCATGACCAGAGAAGAAGATACCCAGAGACGCAAGACTCATGACCAGGGAAGAAGAAACCCAGAGACGCAAGACTCATGACGAGGGAAGAAGATACCCAGTGATGCAAGACTCATGACCAGGGAAGAAAATACCCAAAGACGCAAGACTCATGACCAGGGAAGAAGATACCCAGGGATGCAAGACTCATGACCAGGGAAGAAGATACCCAGGGACGCAAGACTCATGACCAGGAAAGAAGACACCCAGTGACGCAAGACTCATGACCAGGGAAGAAGATACCCAGGGACGCAAGACTCATGACCAGGGAAGAAGACACCCAGGGACGCAAGACTCATGACCAGGGAAGAAGATACCCAGGGACGCAAGACTCATGACCAGGGAAGAAGACACCCAGGGACGCGCGACTCATGACCAGGGAAGAAGACACCCAGGGACGGAAGACTCATGACCAGGGAAGAAGATACCCAGAGACGCAAGACTCATGACCAGGGAAGAAGACACCCAGGGACGCACGACTCATGACCAGAGAAGAAGACACCCAGAGAAGCACGACTCATGACCAGGGAAGAAGACACCCAGGGACGCACGACTCATGACCAGGGAAGAAGACACCCAGGGACGCAAGACTCATTACCAGGGAAGAAGACACCCAGGGACGCAAGACTCATGACCAGGGAAGAAGATACCCAGGGACGGAAGACTCATGACCAGGGAAGAAGACACCCAGGGAAGCAAGACTCATGACCAGGGAAGGAGACACCCAGGGACGCACTACTCATGACCAGGGAAGAAGACACCCAGGGACGCAAGACTCATGACCAGGGAAGAAGACACCCAGAGACACAAGACTCATGACCAGGGAAGAAGACACCCAGGGACGCACGACTCATGACCAGGGAAGAAGACACCCAGGGACGCAAGACTCATGACCAGGGAAGAAGACACCCAGGGACGCAAGACTCATGACCAGGGAAGAAGACACTCAGGGACGCACGACTCATGACCAGAGAAGAAGACACCCAGAGAAGCACGACTCATGACCAGGGAAGAAGACACCCAGGGACGCACGACTCATGACCAGGGAAGAAGACACCCAGGGACACAAGACTCATGACCAGGGAAGAAGACACCCAGGGACGCAAGACTCATGACCAGGGAAGAAGATACCCAGGGACGGAAGACTCATGACCAGGGAAGAAGACACCCAGGGAAGCAAGACTCATGACCAGGGAAGGAGACACCCAGGGACGCACTACTCATGACCAGGGAAGAAGACACCCAGGGACGCAAGACTCATGACCAGGGAAGAAGACACCCAGAGACACAAGACTCATGACCAGGGAAGAAGACACCCAGGGACGCACGACTCATGACCAGGGAAGAAGACACCCAGGGACGCAAGACTCATGACCAGGGAAGAAGACACCCAGGGACGCAAGACTCATGACCAGGGAAGAAGACACCCAGAGACACAAGACTCATGACCAGGGAAGAAGACACCCAGGGACGCACGACTCATGACCAGGGAAGAAGACACCCAGGGACGCAAGACTCATGACCAGGGAAGAAGACACCCAGGGACGCACGACTGATGACCAGGGAAGAAGACACCCAGGGACGCATGACTCATGACCAGGGAAGAAGACACCCAGGGACGCAAGACTCATGACCAGGGAAGAAGACACCCAGGGACGCACGACTCATGACCAGGGAAGAAGACACCCAGGGACGCAAGACTCATGAGCAGGGAAGAAGACACCCAGGGATGCACGACTCATGACCAGGGAAGAAGACGCCCAGGGACGCACGACTCATGACCAGGGAAGAAGACACCCAGGGACGCACGACTCATGACCAGGGAAGAAGACACCCAGGGATGCAAGACTCATGACCAGGGAAGAAGACACCCAGGGACGCAAGACTCATGACCAGGGAAGAAGACACCCAGGGACGCAAGACTCATGACCAGGGAAGAAGACACCCAGGGATGCAAGACTCATGACCAGGGAAGAAGACACCCAGGAACGCACGACTCATGACCAGGGAAGAAGACACCCAGGGATGCAAGACTCATGACCAGGGAAGAAGACACCCTGGGACGCAAGACTCATGACCAGGGAAGAAGACACCCAGGGACACAAGACTCATGACCAGGTAAGAAGATACCCAGGGACACAAGACTCATGACCAGGTAAGAAGATACCCAGGGATGCAAGACTCATGACCAGGTAAGAAGATACCCAGGGACGCAAGACTCATGACCAGGTAAGAAGATACCCAGGGACGCAAGACTCATGACCAGGGAAGAAGACACCCAGGGACGCACGACTCATGACCAGGGAAGAAGACACCCAGGGACGCACGACTCATGACCAGGGAAGAAGACACCCAGGGACGCAAGACTCATGACCAGGGAAGAAGACACCCAGGGACGCAAGACTCATGACCAGGGAAGAAGATACCCAGGGACGGAAGACTCATGACCAGGGAAGAAGACACCCAGGGACGCAAGACTCATGACCAGGGAAGGAGACACCCAGGGACGCACTACTCATGACCAGGGAAGAAGACACCCAGGTACGCAAGACTCATGACCAGGGAAGAAGACACCCAGAGACACAAGACTCATGACCAGGGAAGAAGACACCCAGGGACGCACGACTCATGACCAGGGAAGAAGACACCCAGGGACGCAAGACTCATGACCAGGGAAGAAGACACCCAGGGACGCAAGACTCATGACCAAGGAAGAAGACACCCAGAGACACAAGACTCATGACCAGGGAAGAAGACACCCAGGGACGCACGACTCATGACCAGGGAAGAAGACACCCAGGGACGCAAGACTCATGACCAGGGAAGAAGACACCCAGGGACGCAAGACTCATGACCAGGGAAGAAGACACCAGGGACGCACGAGGATGACGCACGACTGATGACCAGGGAAGAAGACACCCAGGGACGCAAGACTCATGAGCAGGGAAGAAGACACCCAGGGATGCACGACTCATGACCAGGGAAGAAGACGCCCAGGGACGCACGACTCATGACCAGGGAAGAAGACACCCAGGGACGCACGACTCATGACCAGGGAAGAAGACACCCAGGGATGCAAGACTCATGACCAGGGAAGAAGACACCCAGGGACGCAAGACTCATGACCAGGGAAGAAGACACCCAGGGAGACAAGACTCATGACCAGGTAAGAAGAAACCCAGGGACACAAGACTCATGACCAGGAAGAACCCAGGGACGCAAGACTCATGACCAGGGAAGAAGACACCCAGGGACGCAAGACTCATGACCAGGGAAGAAGACACCCAGGAACGCAAGACGCATGACCAGGGAAGAAGACACCCAGTGATGCAAGACTCATGACCAGGGAAGAAGACACCCAGGGACGCAAGACTCATGACCAGGGAAGAAGACACCCAGGGACACAAGACTCATGACCAGGTAAGAAGATACCCAGGGACACAAGACTCATGACCAGGTAAGAAGATACCCAGGGACGCAAGACTCATGACCAGGGAAGAAGATACCCAGGGACGCAAGACTCATGACCAGGGAAGAAGACACCCAGGGACGCAAGACTCATGACCAGGGAAGAAGATACCCAGGGACGCAAGACTCATGACCAGGGAAGAAGACACCCAGGGACGCAAGACTCATGACCAGGGAAGATACCCAAGGACGCAAGACTCATGAACAGGGAAGAAGATACCCAGGGACGCAAGACTCATGACCAGGGAAGAAGACACCCAGTGACGCAATACTCATGACCAGGGAAGAAGACACCCAGGGACGCAAGACTCATGGCCAGGGAAGAAGACACCCATTGACGCAAGACTCATGACCAGGGAAGAAGATACCCAGGGACGCAAGACTCATGACCAGGGAAGAAGATACCCAGGGACGCAAGACTCATGACCAGGGAAGAAGATACCCAAGGACGCAAGACTCATGACCAGGGAAGAAGACACCCAGGGACGCAAGACTCATGACCAGGGAAGAAGATACCCAAGGACGCAAGACTCATGACCAGGGAAGAAGATACCCCGGGACGCAAGACCAGGGAAGAAGACACCCAGGGACGCAAGACTCATGACCAGGGAAGAAGACACCCAGGGACGCAAGACTCATGACCAGGGAAGAAGACACCCAGGGACGCACGACTCATGACCAGGGAAGAAGACACCCTGTGACGCAAGACTCATGACCAGGGAAGAAGATACCCAGGGACGCAAGACTCATGACCAGGGAAGAAGACACCCAGGGACGCAAGACTCATGGCCAGGGAAGAAGATACCCAAGGACGCAAGACTCATGACCAGGGAAGAAGACACCCAGGGACGCAAGACTCATGACCAGGGAAGAAGACACCCAGGGACGCAAGACTCATGACCAGGGAAGAAGACACCCAGGGACGCAAGACTCATGAACAGGGAAGAAGACACCCAGGGACGCAAGACTCATGACCAGGGAAGAAGACACCCAGGGACGCAAGACTCATGACCAGGGAAGAAGACACCCAGGGACGCACGACTCATGACCAGGGAAGAAGACACCCAGGGACGCAAGACTCATGACCAGGGAAGAAGACACCCAGGGACGCACGACTGATGACCAGGGAAGAAGACACCCAGGGACGCACGACTGATGACCAGGGAAGAAGACACCCAGGGACGCAAGACTCATGACCAGGGAAGAAGACACCCAGGGACGCAAGACTCATGACCAGGGAAGAAGACACCCAGGGACGCAAGACTCATGACCAGGGAAGAAGACACCCAGGGACGCAAGACTCATGACCAGGGAAGAAGACACCCAGTGACGCAAGACTCATGACCAGGGAAGAAGACACCCAGGGACGCAAGACTCATGACCAGGGAAGAAGACACCCAGGGACGCACGACTCATGACCAGGGAAGAAGACACCCAGGGACGCAAGACTCATGACCAGGGAAGAAGACACCCAGGGACGCAAGACTCATGACCAGGGAAGAAGACACTCAGGGACGCACGACTCATGACCAGGGAAGAAGACACCCAGGGACGCAAGACTCATGACCAGGGAAGAAGACACCCAGGGACGCAAGACTCATGACCAGGGAAGAAGACACCCAGGGACGCAAGACTCATGACCAGGGAAGAAGACACCCAGGGACGCACGACTCATGACCAGGGAAGAAGACACCCAGGGACGCAAGACTCATGACCAGGGAAGAAGACACCCAGGGACGCACGACTCATGACCAGGGAAGAAGACACCCAGGGACGCAAGACTCATGACCAGGGAAGAAGACACCCAGGGACGCAAGACTCATGACCAGGGAAGAAGATACCCAGGGACGCACGACTCATGACCAGGGAAGAAGACACCCAGGGACGCAAGACTCATGACCAGGGAAGAAGACACCCAGGGACGCACGACTCATGACCAGGGAAGAAGACACCCAGGGACGCAAGACTCATGACCAGGGAAGAAGACACCCAGGGACGCAAGACTCATGACCAGGGAAGAAGACACCCAGGGACGCAAGACTCATGACCAGGGAAGAAGACACCCAGGGACGCAAGGCTCATGACCAGGGAAGAAGACACCCAGGGACGCACGACTCATGACGAGGGAAGAAGACACCCAGGGACGCAAGACTCATGACCAGGGAAGAAGACACCCAGGGACGCAAGACTCATGACCAGGGAAGAAGACACCCAGGGACGCACGACTCATGACCAGGGAAGAAGACACCCAGGGACGCAAGACTCATGACCAGGGAAGAAGACTCCCAGGGACGCAAGACTCATGACCAGGGAAGAAGACACCCAGGGACGCACGACTCATGACCAGGGAAGAAGACACCCAGGGACGCAAGACTCATGACCAGGGAAGAAGACACCCAGGGACGCAAGACTCATGACCAGGGAAGAAGACACCCAGGGACGCAAGACTCATGACCAGGGAAGAAGACACCCAGGGACGCAAGACTCATGACCAGGGAAGAAGACACCCATCATCACTCATCGTGTCTACTTTATAAGTATGGAAACATTTACCCTTAAATAATAAAAAAGCAGAATACCATAGCTTGAACAATTGAAAAAATCCGCACTTGGATAGGAACCTGATGTCTTGTCAATGGTGTAAAACTGAGCGAAACGTTGTCATAAGGCGAGTTTTTTTGTGTAATATTACCCTTGCTCTGTAGGAAACAATGTGTTGATTCTCTTCCTTACGAAAAGATATTCTGAATATCATCTTTTATTACTGAAAATTCACAGTCGTCGAGCGCACGGTATTGATCAGTGTATCAATACTCACCTCAGTACAGAGTGTTGGTAGTTTCTAAGGAGATAAGAGCGAGCTTCAGCACACGTGGATTTGTCACTAGGGAGTGAGCTAATATCCACCATCACCTAGTATTTATGTTGGAGGTTGCCAAATACCTTTCTCACTCTTACGTCTGGCCACTGAGAGTTGTTTTTAACTGCCTTAGTCAGGATGAATTTACAAAATTATTTAATGTATCAAGCACAGTATTAGTTTAGGCTTAAGGTAATGATAAATAAGAATGATTTAGAATATATCACACCCGTATATGTCTCCATAATGTGCAATTAGGACGTGTTTCCTTAAGACACCTGCTATCCCTGTTCACCTAGCAGTAAAATAGGTGCCTGGATGTTAGTCGACTGGTATGGGTCGAATCCTGGGGACAAAACTAACCTAATTTGCCCGAAATGCTGAGGTCAGTGGTCACTTGAGGTCATACTTGTCCTAAGCTCTCTGGGAGTTAGCGTGGGGTGTAACCAAGCACCATGGCTTGTTGTAGTGTTTTAGAATCTCAGGCTAAACTGTTGAAGAAGAAGGTTCTACTTCAGGAGGAAAATGGGAGACTGAAGTTTGCCGAGATGGGTTTGGTAGTGAGTGTGAGATGGATGGGGCTGGTAAGGAGGAAATGGTCACCAGCAGTGAGAGTGGCAGCTGCTTTAAGTGGCAAGTGGTTCACAGTTCAGGAAGAAGGAAGATAAGGAGGGTTAACAGAGAAGATGTGAAGGTAGGAAATCGATTCTCTGTTCTCTGGGATAAGTGTACTTCAGTGGTTAGTGAGGTATGAATATTCTAATTGTAGGAGATTCTCAGGTAAGATATATGGACTGTGCTTTCTGTAACAAAGATAGGAAGGTCAGACAGAGGGTGTGCCTCCCAGGAGCTAGTGTTGGTGACATAGTCAGCAGGTAGGATAATATTGTCAGGTAATGTCAGGCAGACGATGCAACATCCCCCCAATGAAAAGCAGGGGTGTCACTAGCACGTTAAGAGACCATACAATAAGTGTCAGGGGCCCGAGACTGTTCAACTGCCTCCCAGCATACATAAGGGGGATTACCAACAGACCCCTGGCAGTCTTCAAGGTGGCACTGGACAAGCACCTAAAGTCAGTTCCGGATCAGCCGGGCTGTGGCTCATACGTTGGTTTGCGTGCAGCCAGCAGCAACAGCCTGGTTGATCAGGCTCTGATCTACCAGGAGGCCTGGTCACAGACCGGGCCGCGGGGGCGTTGACCCCCGGAACTCCCTCCAGGTAAACTCCCTCCAGGTAATGGGAACAAGCCCATTATTTATCTGAGTGCTGGGGGTAATGACAATGGGAAGGGAAAGAGACAGGAGCTACTGGATAAGTACAGGTCAGCCACAGAAGTAGGCATGTCTAAGAGAGGGATCCCAGTCATATATAGCATCTTGCCTAAAAAGGAGTGGGCAATGAATGGATGTCCAGGAAAAATTGGTATAAATTGCTGGTTAGACAGGTACTGAAAGGAACTTGCAATCCCATTCACTGATAACTGGAACAAATTCTATGGCAAACATGATATGCATGCAAGGGATGGGGTTCATCTCTCTGGGGTTGGAGTGGTTGCATTAGCCAATTCGATTGAGGGGGTGTTTGTGGGGAGCAATCAGGTTGCAGTACTAGGGTTTAAAACAGCAGATATAATCAGGATACCTCAGACAATATTCAAAATAAAGTTGATAGTAAAAGCAAAGCAACTGTTCAACAAACAAAGAGAGATAGTAGAGGGCAACGAGTGACTAGCTCCCCTAAGGTTTACTACACAAATAGTAGGAGTATAAGAAATAAGATAGATGAGCTAAGATTACTTGCAAGTGCAGGTAATATAGATATTATTGCTATAACAGAGACATGGTTCAACCTGAAAGACAGAGAAATGCCTTCTGAATGCAACATACAGGGTTATAAACTATTCCACACTGATAGGGTCAACAGGAAGGGTGGTGGAGTGGCGATGTATGTCGGAGATAATTTAAATTGTTGTCTTAGACATGATATAAGATTAGAAACATCGGACACAGAATCTGTTTGGCTACAGTTTCTCGAGGGTCAGGACAAATTAATTTTGAATGTGATTTATAGGCCCAACAAACCTTGATAGGGAGTGCAGTAAGCTGTTATGAGACGAAATTCATAAGGCGTGTAGATATGAAAATGTGTTAATGGGAGATTTTAACTTTAGACAAATTGATTGGAACAGTGTGACAGGAAATCTTGAGTCTAGTGACTTTCTTGATATGGTTCAGGATTGCTTTTTAAAACAGTTTGTGACAGAACCAGCTAGAGGAAACAATCTGCTTGACTTGGTTCTTGCCAGCAAAGAATCACTAATTAATAATCTTGAGGTTAATGATGAGCTTGGGAAAAGCGATCACAAATCACTTAGTTTCAATATATCATGGAATTACCCAGATAACTGCAATCAATCTCTGTCCCAGACTTTTGCTTGTCGATTTCATGGGGCTGAGAAATTACCTGGGTGGGCTAAATTGGGATGTCCTGACTATGGGTCAGGTAGGTGATCTTGGTTGCCAATATGACGTTTTTCAGAGCATAGTTCTAGCTGCCCAGACAACTTTTGTTCCGAGTAGGGAAATTAGATCTAACAAAAATGATCCCAAATAGATGAACAATAGATTAAAACATCTCATTGGTCAAAAGAGAGGCATATATAGGCGTATCAAAAGAGGGGATGAGGAGTTGAGAAATCAATATATTCAATTAAAGAGAGAAATATAAAAAGAATAAGAAAAGCAAAAAGGGATTATGAGACTAGGGTTGCAAGGGATTCGAAGACTAACCCAAAAGGGTTCTTTCAGGTATACAGAAGTAAGATTAGGGACAAGACTGGCCCACTTAAGAGTAACTCAGGTCAGATCACTGACAGTGATAAGGATATATGTGAAATTTTCAATACTTACTTCCTCTCAGGTTTTACCCAGGAAACTATTAGAGAAATTCCAGAAATAATAGATTATGTAGAACAGAACGATAATAAATTATGCACGACTGCCTGGAGTTTACCTGGAGAGAGTTTCGGGGGTCAACGCCCCCGCGGCCCGGTCTGTAACCAGGCCTCCTGGTGGATCAGCGCCTGATCAACCAGGCTGTTGCTGCTGGCTGCACGCAAACCAACGTACGAGCCACAGCCCGGCTGATCAGGAACTGACTTTAGGTGCTTGTCCAGTGCCAGCTTGAAGACTGCCAGGGGTCTGTTGGTAATACCCCTTATGTATGCTGGGAGGCAGTTGAACAGTCCCGGGCCCCTGACACTTATTGTATGGTCTCTTAACGTGCTAGTGACACCCCTGCTTTTCATTGGGGGGATGTTGCATCGTCTGCCAAGTCTTTTGCTTTCGTAGTGAGTGATTTTCGTGTGCAAGTTCGGTACTAGTCCCTCTAGGATTTTCCAGGTGTATATAATCATGTATCTCTCTCTCCTGCGTTCCAGGGAATACAGGTTTAGGAATCTCAAGCGCTCCCAGTAATTGAGGTGTTTTATCTCCGTTATGTGCGCCGTGAAGGTTCTCTGTACATTTTCTAGGTCGGCAATTTCACCTGCCTTGAAAGGTGCTGTTAGTGTGCAGCAATATTCCAGCCTAGATAGAACAAGTAACCTGAAGAGTGTCATCATGGGCTTGGCCTCCCTAGTTTTGAAGGTTCTCATTATCCATCCTGTCATTTTTCAAGCAGATGCAATTGATACAATGTTATGGTCCTTGAAGGTGAGATCCTCCGACATGATCACTCCCAGGTCTTTGACGTTGGTGTTTCGCTCTATTTCGTGGCCAGAATTTGTTTTGTACTCTGATGAAGATTTAATTTCCTCGTGTTTACCATATCTGAGTAACTGAAATTTCTCATCGTTGAACTTCATATTGTTTTCTGCAGCCCACTGAAAGATTTGGTTGATGTCCGCCTGGAGCCTTGCAGTGTCTGCAATGGAAGACACTGTCATGCAGATTCGGGTGTCATCTGCAAAGGAAGACACGGTGCTGTGGCTGACATCCTTGTCTATGTCGGATATGAGGATGAGGAACAAGATGGGAGCGAGTACTGTGCCTTGTGGAACAGAGCTTTTCACCGTAGCTGCCTCGGACTTTACTCTGTTGACGACTACTCTCTGTGTTCTGTTAGTGAGGAAATTATAGATCCATCGACCGACTTTTCCTGTTATTCCTTTAGCACGCATTTTGTGCACTATTACACCATGGTCACACTTGTCGAAGGTTTTTGCAAAGTCTGTATATATTACATCTGCATTCTTTTTGTCTTCTAGTGCATTTAGGACCTTGTCGTAGTGATCCAATAGTTGAGACAGACAGGAGCGACCTGTTCGAAACCCATGTTGCCCTGGGTTGTGTAACTGATGGGTTTCTAGATGGGTGGTGATCTTGCTTCTTAGGACCCTTTCAAAGATTTTTATGATATGGGATGTTAGTGCTATTGGTCTGTAGTTCTTTGCTGTTGCTTTACTGCCCCCTTTGTGGAGTGGGGCTATGTCTGTTGTTTTTAGTAACTGTGGGACGACCCCCGTGTCCATGCTCCCTCTCCATAGGATGGAAAAGGCTCGTGATAGGGGCTTCTTGCAGTTCTTGATGAACACGGAGTTCCATGAGTCTGGCCCTGGGGCAGAGTGCATGGGCATGTCATTTATCGCCTGTTCGAAGTCATTTGGCGTCAGGATAACATCGGATAGGCTTGTGTTAATCAAATTTTGTGGCTCTCTCATAAAAAATTCATTTTGATCTTCGACTCTCAGTCTGGCTAGCGGCTTGCTAAAAACTGAGTCATATTGGGACTTGAGTAGCTCACTCATTTCCTTGCTGTTATCTGTGTAGGACCCATCTTGTTTAAGTAGGGGCCCAATACTGGACGTTGTTCTCGACTTTGATTTGGCATAGGAGAAGAAATACTTTGGGTTTCTTTCGATTTCATTTATGACTTTTAGTTCTTCCCGCGATTCCTGACTCCTAAAGGATTCCTTTAGCTTAAGTTCGATGCTTGCTATTTCTCTGACCAGTGTCTCCCTACGCATTTCAGATATATTGACCTCTTTTAGCCGCTCTGTTATTCTTTTCCGTCGCCTGTAAAGGGAGCGCCTGTCTCTTTCTATTTTACATCTACTCCTCCTTTTTCTTAGAGGAATAAGCCTTGTGCATACATCGGGTGCCACCAAGTTAATTTGTTCTAGGCATAAGTTGGGGTCTGTGTTGCTTAGTATATCTTCCCAGCTTATATCGGTTAGGACTTGGTTTACTTGGTCCCACTTTATGTTTTGGTTATTGAAGTTGAATTTGGTGAATGCTCCCTCGTGACTAGTCTCATTATGTCGGTCTGGGGCTCCACGCATACATGTCTGAACCTCATTTATGTTGTGATCTGAGTATATTGTTTTTGATATGGTGACATTTCTTTTCAGATCATCATTGTTAGTGAAGATGAGGTCTAGTGTATTCTCCAGTCTAGTAGGCTCTATTATTTGCTGGTTTAAATTGAACTTTGTGCAGAGATTTAAAAGCTCGTGTGAGTGTGAGTTTTCATCAGAGCTGCCTCCTGGTGTTATTACTGCAACAATATTATTTGCTATATTCCTCCATTTTAGGTGCCTTAAGTTGAAATCCCCCAGGAGCAAGATGTTGGGTGCAGGAGCTGGAAGGTTTTCCAGACAGTGGTCAATTTTTAACAGCTGTTCCTGGAATTGCTGGGATGTTGCATCTGGAGGCAAAGCTTAAGGCACACGGAATAGGAGGTGAAATTTTTTTCCTGGATAGAGGCATGGTTGACAAATAGGGAGCAGGGAGTTTGCATAAATGGGGAGAAATCAGAATGGGACACATCACAAGCGGTGTTCCGCAGGGGTCAGTGTTGGGCCCATTGTTGTTCACAATTTACATTAGCGATATAGATGAGGGAATAAATAGCGATATAAGCAAATTTGCTGATGACACCAAAATTGGCCGTCCAATTCATTCTAATGAGGACACGAGAGCACTCCAGGATGATTTGAATAGACTGATGCACTGGTCGGAGAAGTGGCAAATGCAGTTTATTATAGACAAATGCAAAGTTCTAAATGTTGGGAAGGATAATAACCATGCGACATATAAACTAAATAATGTAGATCATAATACTACTGATTGCGAAAAGGATTTAGGAGTTCTGGTTAGCAGTAATCTAAAAACCAAGACAACAGTGCATTAGTGTTCGCAATAAAGCTAACAGAATCCTTGGCTTCATATCTAGAAGTATAAATAATAGAAGTCCTCAGGTTGTTCTTCAACTCTATATCTCCTTGGTTAGGCCTCATCTAGATTATGCTGCACAGCTCTGGTCACTGTATTACAGAATGGATATAATTGCACTGGAAAACGTACATAGGAGGATGACAAAGTTGATCCCATGTATCAGAAATCTTCCCTATGAGGATAGACTGAAGTCCCTGAATCTGCACTCTCTAGAAAGGCGTAGAATTAGGGGGGGATATGATCGAGGTGTATAAATGGAAAACAGGAATAAATAAAGGGGATGTAAATAGCATGCTGAAAATTTCCAGCCAGAACAGGCCTCGCAGCACTGGTTTCAAGTTGGAAAAATTTAGATTCAGGTAGGATATAGGAAAGCACTGGTTTGGTAATAGAGTTGTGGTTGAGTGGAACAAACTCCCAAGTACCGTTATAGAGGCTAAAACGTTGTGTAGCTTTAAAAATAGGTGAGATAAATAAATGAGTGGGTGTGAGTTGGACCTGACTAGCTTGTGCTCCTTTCTTAAGTGGTTGTAACCTGACTAGGTGGGTCATTGGTCTAAGCCGGGGGGTGACATGGACGTGCTTCGCATGGGTCAGTAGGCCTGCTGCAATGTTCCCTCTTTCTTATGTTGTTATAAAAAATTTCTTTCTATATAGTAGTGTGTCACTGATGTCAGGTATGGTTTATATACCTTGTACATGTACTTGTAGAAATAAAGATTATTATTATTATTATTATTATTATTATTATTATTATTATTATTATTATTATTGTTATTATTGTTATTATTATTGTTATTATTATTGTTATTATATTATTATTATTATTATTATTATTATTATTATTATTATTATTGTTATTATTATTATTATTATTATTATTATTATTATTATTATTATAGTTATTATTATTGTCATTGTTGTTATTATTATTATTGTTATTATTATTATTATTATTATTATTATTATTATTATTATTATTATTATTATTATTATTATTATTATGTTATTATTGTTATTATTATTATTATTATTATTATTATTATTATTATTATTATTTTATTGTTATTATTATTATTGTTGTTATTGTTATTATTATTATTATTATTATTATTATTATTATTATTATTATTATTATTATTATTATTATTATTGTTATTATTATTATTATTGTTATTATTGTAATTGTTATTTGTGAAAATTTGTGTGGACTGCCTCCAAGTGAGTCGCCTACCCTGGCAAACTCTGTTGACACCGAGCTCTGAGGTGGGTACCTCAGCCTCACAAGTGGCTTATAGGACAGATTTTCACAAATGATTGATGTTGCAAGAAACTCGCCTGCGTGCACGTATAAAGGACTAACTTACTTGGTGTTGCAGCATATATCCTGATCTTCAACTTCCCTAAGCTTAGCCTTAGCCCCTTTGGACTTCCCCTCAGAAACCACGTGCAACCGGGAGCCTTAATTACTGCAATATTCAATCGTTATTAGTGTCCTGCCTGCACCTCAGAAATTCCTATATCCAAGAAGGTATGTATCCCCTAGTATAACTATGCAGACACGGACACTAGCTTCCAGACTGCCTTGAGACACTGGTACTTACTGGGCATGCACTGCCTGTTGCACACCGGGCCCACAGATCAAACTCACTCACAATTCTCCCCAGACACTGGCCAGAAATCTACGAGATAAAGTGGAGGTCTTGTCTTACTGTATGGGCCTAACGGAGGTCATCTACGGTACATCGAGGTGCCTCTACCAGATTTCCCCAGGTCTCAAATGTGAAGACACGTGGGGGGTGCCGTCTGCAGATCACGGCACGTCTTGTCCAGTTGGTGTCTGTCTTAAGAAAAACGAGCTGGTCTCTCTTCCAGACCCTCATCTCTTCGTTCAAACTAGGGCTGCCAGTTCTCCCTAGCTAACTTATCCTAGTGTTTGCCTACATTATCGGCCTATTACTACCTATATTAAGGTCTTAGGTCTACATTATTATTATCTACAGTTGCCTTCGTAAACCTAATATTAATATACTAATAGTAAAACTACCTACTCCTTCCCTGAAGGGTAAATCTATAAATTAAATAAGCTTACCAACAATCCACGCCAACTAGAGAATGCTTTGTTTTGGGTGGGGTATAAGGGCCACCCAGCTCAGCCATTCCATTACGGCCATGCCGGATCTGTCCTGTGGAACTTTAGGGACCAAATAAATTTCCACATTATTATTATTATTATTGTTATTATTGTTATTATTATTATTATAATTATTATTATTATTATGATTATTATTATTATTATTATTATTATTGTTATTATTATTATTATTATTATTATTATTATTATTATTATTTTATTATTATTATTATTATTATTATTATTATTATTATTATTATTATTATTATTATTATTATTATTATTATTGTTATTATTATTATTATTGTTCAATTCAATTCAATTCAAAGTTTATTCTCTATAAAGATTACAATGTTGAATTTACAGAATTTGGTTGTTGTGTGGTTTACATGTAGTTAAATAATGATTACAGAGTGTACCACTAGAACGCCTAGCATGGCTAGGCATTTCGGTCAGACTTAGTTTAATTCTTTATTTTAAAATATTACAAATTATGAGGTAAGTTGGTATTATGGCTAAGTGACTAAATACTAGTTTGTGAGTTTAGCAATGTGAATGCTTTTGTTTTGGCACAGTACATAGTTTCAGTATTCAAGTATCACAGGATTCATTATTTTAAGATTGAGATTAATATTTCTGTTTATGGTCAAATGGGTGAGTGAGTGTAAGTGTGAACCACCAGGTGGTATTCGTGTAGTTAGTTGATGGGGTGTATCAGGGAGATAAGATGTTTTCTAATGGTAGTTTTGTAGGTGATGAATGTGTCTGCAGTTCTAGAGTTCTCAGGTAGGGTGTTCCAGATTTTAGGGCCTTTGACATACATTGAATTTTTGTAAAGGTTTAGTCGGACACGAGGAATGTCGTAGAGATGTTTGTGTCTGGTGTTATGCCTGTGGGTTCTGTCACAACTATCAAGAAAGCGTTTTAGGTCAAGGTTGATATTGGAGTTTAAGGCAACTGTAGATGTAGATTGCACAGTAGTAAGTGTGGATGTACTGAACAGGGAGTAAGTTTAGATCTATGAAGAGTGGGGGAGGGGTGTGTTGCCAGGGATGGGATTTAGTGATTATTCTTACTGCAGCTTATTGTTGGGTTATTATTGGCTTTAGGTGTGTTGCTGCAGTTGATCCGCAAGCACAAATAGCATAGGTGAGGTATGGATAAATAAGTGAGTAGTATAGTGTGAGAAGGGCATTTTGCGGCACGTAGTATCGTATCTTGGAGAGGATCCCAACCGTTTTGGATACTTTTTTGGTTATGTGTTGGATATGGGTGCTGAAATTCAGGTTGTTGTCAAGGTATAGGCCTAGGAATTTACCCTCATTATGTCTGGTAATTAGAGTGTTGTCGATCTTAATGTTAATTTGTGCATCTTCTGCTCTGCTACCAAACATAATATAGTAGGTTTTGTCAGTGTTAAGCCTAAGTTTATTGGCTGTCATCCAAGTCGATATTTTGATCAGCTCCTCGTTAACAATGGTGTTGAGGGTGGCAAGATTAGGGTGAGAGATGACATAAGTCGTGTCGTCAGCAAAGAGAATGGGTTTCAGGTGTTGGGATACGTTTGGAAGATCATTGATGTATATGAGGAAGAGCAGGGGACCAAGGACACTTCCCTGCGGAACTCCAGTATCAAGTGGCCGTGTTGTTGATGCTGTGTCTTTAATGGTGACATACTGATACCTATTAGTAAGGTAAGATTTGAAATAAGCAAGCGCATGGCCTCTTATACCGTAATGGTCAAGTTTGTGGAGTAGGATGTCGTGGTCAACTGTGTCAAAAGGTTTTCTTAGGTCAATAAAAATTCCTAGTGGATATTCCTTATTTTCCAATGCTGTGTAAAGCAGATCTAGCATTTTTATGATTGCATCATTAGTGCTTTTATTTTTCCTGAATCCAAATTGGCAGGGGTTGAGTATGTTTTGTGCTGTTATAAATGAATATAGTCTCCTGTGCACGAGTTTCTCAAAGATTTTGGATAGCAATGGTAAGTTTGATATTGGCCTATAGTTGTTTAAGTCTGTAGGGTCACCACCTTTATGTATTGGTGTAACCCTTGCCATCTTGTGTAGTTTCGGGAAGGTGCTAGTTTCTAGTGACTTGTTAAAAAGTAATGAAATAGCATGCGAAAGGATATGGCCCGCTCGCTTGTACAGTAATGGTGGGACATTAGACAGATTCCCTGAGTTGTTTTTAAGTGACTTTATAATCTCGGTGACTTCCGAGGGCTCAGTTGATGCAAGATAGAAGGAATTTGGGAAATTCCCATCTAGGTAGTCCCCGGCATGGGCATTGGCATGTAGGATTTTATTGGCGAGATTAGATCCTATGGTTGAGAAGAAGTCGTTTATCTTGTTAGCTGTGTCAGTGGGATGTAGTGGTGTTTCATTAAGTTTAGTTAGGACAATATTCTTGTTTTTTTTCAGTTTGTGGGTCCCTAGAATCTGAGAGAGTGTTTTCCAGGTCTTTTTTATATCTCCTCTAGTGTCTGTGAATCTACTGGAGTAGTATAGTTGTTTGGGTTTCTTTATTACTTTGGTGAGAACTGATTCATAGTGTTTAAGAATACCTTTGTGTAATAAGCCCTGTCTATATTGCTTTTCATATTGGTGTTTCTTGTCAATGGGTTTCAGAATGGTGCTGGTTAGCCATGGGCAACCAAGCCGTTTGTTTGTGATCTGTTTCGTTTTTATAGGACAATGTTTGTTGTATAGTCTAAGTAATTTGTTAAGAAAAATGTCTGTCCAGTCATCAATACCATTGGCCTTGGAGAATTCTGTAGGCCAGTCAACAATCTCTAGGTCAGCTGTGAACTTCCATATTGAGGCCTCATCATGTCCATGAGTTTTGTAAGTGCACCTCCAGTTGTAAGGCCTCGTGGGAGTCTTCGTAAACCCAGAGCATGACGCTGTTTATGTGTGAATGTATGATAGGTGCTGAGAAACTCGACAAGATCCCAGGACTACTATAATGGATCAAAACTCGTATAAACTTTCTATATTAAGCTGGAACATTGCATCACTTAGAAAAAGACTTCCTGAACTTCATCATAAAGTAACCACCGAACCCATTGATGTTGTGTGTCTACAAGAGTGCAGAGTCCCTGAAAAATCCCAACCCCCTAAATTACCATCATTTGTTGCATATAACCTCAAATCTACTAACTCTTGTGTTCTATATATTAAAAAATCAATTCTCCATCAACTTCTTGCACATAAGAAAACAGAGGGGCTACAGTATCACGGTGTTAGGATTTATATTGGGAACTCTGCTCTCAACATATTTAACTTGTATGCTCCTGCTGATAAGTTTAATTACTTGGAGCTCCCAACTTGTGCTCATTCTGAGCCTACTCTTATTATTGGCGATTACAATGCGAGACACAAAAGCATTGGAAACTCACAGTTTGGTAATCGTAATGGCAATCAACTGTTGTCACTCTTAAACAGTCATGATAATGTCCAAATTGTAGGTGACCTTGAACCCACACATATCTATGGAGGCGTCCTTGATCTGTGCCTGGGCTTCAACATTACTTCTGCCAGCTGTGAGTCTTCCATTGTAACAGATATAGCGTCTGATCATTTCCCTAGGCTAACCTCTCTAGATATTGGTATTCTTCCTGGGGGGATATTCAAACGGAAACGTTTTAATGTTTCCACAGATCAGCATGATGACTTTGTTGCACATGTGACTGACTGGTATAATTCCTATGAGTGTTCCTCTGTAGAGACCTTCAACGATGACCTTGTGAGCAGTATTCAGAACTACTTAGAGCCGCCACTGCAACCTCTTGGTACTCTAAACCCAACAAACTTCCATAATAATCATACCTCCTTCAAAAACCATACTTATTACAATGATTCTAAACTTCGTACACTGAAACGTACTGCTCGCAGACTAGGCCTAGCCTATAGAAAACATCGTACCCCTGGAATGCTGAGGCTCTTCCAAACTGCCCTTGCTGCTGCCAGAGAGCGTATGACAGAGCTGCGGCAAACCGACTGGGAAAAATTTGTCAACGGTCTTAATGCTCACACCCCACTTAGCCGGGCATGGAGGGACATAAATAGAATTAAGGGTAACCGAACTGGGCAGATCGCGCACCCTCATCCCTTGCATAGGACGAATGAGTTAGTCAGTGCTTGGGCTGCTACATCTAGCTATGACAATCTTCCCAGTACCACACAGGCAAAATTAAATGACAAATATGATGCAAGGGAGAGACTTGTTTGCTTTATGCTCAGTAAGGCAGATGATTGCAACATTCCTTTCACTAATTATGCACTTGATGCAGCACTAACTAAGGGCAACTCCACGTCGCCTGGTGTGGATGG
>NC_091376.1:5536644-5604285 GCF_038502225.1 Cherax quadricarinatus
GCTGGCATCCGGGGAAATGAGGCGGCAGATGATGCAGCCAAGGCAGCAACAGACTATCCACATGTTGGGATTACTGTCCCAATCAGCCTACGACAGACCAAACTGGTGGCTGCCAGAGCCACGAAACTTATGGGGGAGGTCTTAGGTGATACCCCATCTCAACAGTGGTACCGAGCAGCGACTCAGGGAGAACCCCCTCCATATGATAGAAGCTGGTCCAGAGCGCAGTATACCGCCATCCATCGGCTTCGTTTGGGCTTTCCCACAGCCAAGATGATGGTAGACAAGGCTGAGGAGGAGATGTGCCAGTACTGTCAGCACTTTGTCCAGCGGCCCCTAACACACTATCTTAAGAACATAAGAATGTAGGAACACTGCAGAAGGCCTACTGGCCCATACGAGGCAGGTCCTTATCAAAACGACCTCTACCTAAAGCTCCATCCTGTCACTTCATCTCCATATTGTTTCATTCTATGGAACAATGCTCTTCTCCAGACTGAGGGACTGACCGCCTCAAAACTTTAAGGGTGATGGACTGATTACATCGTCTTCAAGTATCTTCTGCTTCTATCAACTTTTCTGTACTCGACTGAAGAAGCCTACTGTGTAGGCGAAACGTTTCGAATTAAAGATACCTAACTGTTGCATATGTGTCTTACCTAACAACCTGTCGGTATTTTATACCATTTTAATGTTCAATCTACCTAAAGCTACCCAAGAAATAACTCCCGTACCCCATGACACCAATCAAACCCAGCCCCTCCCACTCATATATTTGTCCAGTCTCTTCTTAAAGCTACCCAAGGTCCTAGCCTCTATCACCCCACTGGGAAGACTGTTCCACGTATCTACAACTCTGTTAGAAAACCAGTACTTGTTAGGTAAGACACATATGCAACAGTTAGGTATCTTTATTATGAAACGTTTCGCCTACACAGTAGGCTTCTTCAGTCAAGTACAGAAAAGTTGATAGAAGCAGAAGATACTTGAAGACGATGTAATCAGAAGCCTACTGTGTAGGCGAAACGTTTCATAATAAAGATACCTAACTGTTGCATATGTGTCTTACCTAACAACCTGTCGGTATTGTATACCATTTTAATGTTCAAAACCAGTACTTACCTATGTCCTTTCTAAATCTAAATTTATCCAACTTAAATCCATTATTCCTGGTTCTTACCTGGTTCGACACTCTCAGTACTTTATTAATATCTCCCTTGTTTATGCCCGTCATCCACTTATACACTTCAGTGATATCTCCCCTCATTCTACGCCTGGAGTTTACCTGGAGAGAGTTTCGGGGGTCAACGCCCCCGCGGCCCGGTCTGTGACCAGGCCTCCTGGTGGATCAGCGCCTGATCAACCAGGCTGTTGCTGCTGGCTGCACGCAAACCAACGTACGAGCCACAGCCCGGCTGATCAGGAACTGACTTTAGGTGCTTGTCCAGTGCCAGCTTGAAGACTGCCAGGGGTCTGTTGGTAATCCCCCTTATGTGTGCTGGGAGGCAGTTGAACAGTCTCGGTCCCCTGACACTTATTGTATGGTCTCTTAACGTGCTAGTGACACCCCTGCTTTTCATTGGGGGGATGGTGCATCGTCTGCCAAGTCTTTTGCTTTCGTAGTGAGTGATTTTCGTGTGCAAGTTCGGTACTAGTCCCTCTAGGATTTTCCAGGTGTATATAATCATGTATCTCTCCCTCCTGCGTTCCAGGGAATACAGGTTTAGAAACCTCAAGCGCTCCCAGTAATTGAGGTGTTTTATCTCCGTTATGCGCGCCGTGAAAGTTCTCTGTACATTTTCTAGGTCGGCAATTTCACCTGCCTTGAAAGGTGCTGTTAGAGTGCAGCAATATTCCAGCCTAGATAGAACAAGTGACCTGAAGAGTGTCATCATGGGCTTGGCCTCCCTAGTTTTGAAGGTTCTCATTATCCATCCTGTCATTTTTCTAGCAGATGCGATTGATACAATGTTATGGTCCTTGAAGGTGAGATCCTCCGACATAATCACTCCCAGGTCTTTGACGTTGGTGTTTCGCTCTATTTTGTGGCCAGAATTTGTTTTGTACTCTGATGAAGATTTAATTTCCTCATGTTTACCATATCTGAGTAATTGAAATTTCTCATCGTTGAACTTCATATTGTTTTCTGCAGCCCACTGAAAGATTTGGTTGATGTCCGCCTGGAGCCTTGCAGTGTCTGCAATGGAAGACACTGTCATGCAGATTCGGGTGTCATCTGCAAAGGAAGACACGGTGCTGTGGCTGACATCCTTGTCTATGTCGGATATGAGGATGAGGAACAAGATGGGAGCTAGTACTGTGCCTTGTGGAACAGAGCTTTTCACCGTAGCTGCCTCGGACTTTACTCTGTTGACGACTACTCTCTGTGTTCTGTTAGTGAGGAAATTATAGATCCATCGACCAACTTTTCCTGTTATTCCTTTAGCGCGCATTTTGTGCGCTATTACGCCATGGTCACACTTGTCGAAGGCTTTTGCAAAGTCTGTATATATTACATCTGCATTCTTTTTGTCTTCTAGTGCATTTAGGACCTTGTCGTAGTGATCCAGTAGTTGAGACAGACAGGAGCGACCTGTTCTAAACCCATGTTGCCCTGGGTTGTGTAACTGATGGGTTTCTAGATGGGTGGTGATCTTGCTTCTTAGGACCCTTTCAAAGATTTTTATGATATGGGATGTTAGTGCTATTGGTCTGTAGTTCTTTGCTGTTGCTTTACTGCCCCCTTTGTGGAGTGGGGCTATGTCTGTTGTTTTTAGTAACTGAGGGACGACCCCCGTGTCCATGCTCCCTCTCCATAGGATGGAAAAGGCTCGTGATAGGGGCTTCTTGCAGTTCTTGATGAACACAGAGTTCCATGAGTCTGGCCCTGGGGCAGAGTGCATGGGCATGTCATTTATCGCCTGTTCGAAGTCATTTGGCGTCAGGATAACATCGGATAGGCTTGTGTTAATCAAATTTTGTGGCTCTCTCATAAAAAATTCATTTTGATCTTCGACTCTCAGTCTGGTTAGCGGCTTGCTAAAAACTGAGTCATATTGGGACTTGAGTAGCTCACTCATTTCCTTGCTGTCATCTGTGTAGGACCCATCTTGTTTAAGTAGGGGCCCAATACTGGACGTTGTTCTCGATTTTGATTTGGCATAGGAGAAGAAATACTTTGGGTTTCTTTCGATTTCATTTATGGCTTTTAGTTCTTCCCGCGATTCCTGACTCCTAAAGGATTCTTTTAGCTTAAGTTCGATGCTTGCTATTTCTCTGACCAGTGTCTCCCTGCGCATTTCTGATATATTGACCTCTTTTAGCCGCTCTGTTATTCTTTTCCGTCGCCTGTAAAGGGAGCGCCTGTCTCTTTCTATTTTACATCTACTCCTCCTTTTTCTTAGAGGAATAAGCCTTGTGCATACATCGAGTGCCACCGAGTTAATCTGTTCTAGGCATAAGTTTGGGTCTGTGTTGCTTAGTATATCTTCCCAGCTTATATCGGTTAGGACTTGGTTTACTTGGTCCCACTTTATGTTTTTGTTATTGAAGTTGAATTTGGTGAATGCTCCCTCGTGACTAGTCTCATTTTGTCGGTCTGGGGCTCCACGCATACATGTCTGAACCTCAATTATGTTGTGATCTGAGTATATTGTTTTTGATATGGTGACATTTCTTATCAGATCATCATTGTTAGTGAAGATGAGGTCTAGTGTATTCTCCAGTCTAGTAGGCTCTATTATTTGCTGGTTTAAATTGAATTTTGTGCAGAGATTTAAAAGCTCGTGTGAGTGTGAGTTTTCATCAGAGCTGCCTCCTGGTGTTATTACTGCAACAATATTATTTGCTATATTCCTCCATTTTAGGTGCCTTAAGTTGAAATCCCCCAGGAGCAAGATGTTGGGTGCAGGAGCTGGAAGATTTTCCAGACAGTGGTCAATTTTTAACAGCTGTTCCTGGAATTGCTGGGATGTTGCATCCGGAGGCTTGTAGACTACCACAATGACTAGGTTTTGGTTCTCGACCTTTACTGCTAAAACTTCCACTACGTCATTTGAGGCATTAAGCAGTTCTGTGCAAACAAGTGACTCTGCAATGTACAGGCCAACCCCCCCCTTTTGCCTGTTCACTCTGTCACATCTGTATAGGTTGTAACCTGGGATCCATATTTCGTTGTCCAAGTGATCCTTTATGTGGGTCTCAGTGAAAGCCGCGAACATTGCCTTTGCCTCTGCAAGCAGTCCACGGATGAAAGGTATTTTGTTGTTTATTGCTGGCTTTAGACCCTGTATATTTGCAAAGAAGAATGTTATCGGACTGGTGGTATTGTTGGTACTGGGGGGGGATTTTTTTTCCGGCATTAGTATCTGTATCTGTTGGTTTGGAGTGGAGGCCATCGACTGTGGTTCCACTCCAGGAATGACTGGATTTGGTGTACGATTTCTGCCATTTCCTGCCAGTTTTTTTTCCTTCCTGGCACTAAAAAACCTCTCCCTCTTGAGTGGCTGTGGCTACCCAGGTTTTCCCATGGCCTGGATGTTTTGTATCTTTTTGTCCCCTTTAGATGGTATGCCTGGCAATTTAAGTTATAGCACAGTCTTTCCTGTACTGAAGAGGTACACATTTCAGGGTGAAAAAGCTTACAGGAAGGGAGTTTGCATTTTCCTGTTGTCATATGGGCATGACATTTTCTAGGGTGGTCATAGTTGCATGTCCCATCTGTTTTTCCAGATTTCCCATGCCAGCAGATACCAAGTGCATAGTATGTGCACAGGCTTGGTTTCCGTTTGCCTTGGGTTTCTGTGACTGTATTCCCTGTTGGTGCATGTTTCCCTGTCTTATTCCTATCCTCCTTAGCACCAACAATGGAGCTCCCACCAGTTGTTTTTGGTAATTTATCCTCACTATTGCTATTGGAGTCCTCTTGTTTGCTATTTCCTGCGGTATTTCTGGTTTGCAATATTGGTTTTATCTTATCTTTGACTACACTTGTTTCCCTACTATGGCTCCTGTCCTCTATGAGGTCATTTATATGTATTCCTTCCTGCGTATAATTCCCGACTACCTGGACAAAATCTCCAGCTTCACCATTACTGTCTCCCAGGACAATATCTCCAACTTCACCATTTCTGTCTCCCAGGACAGCACCTCCAGCTTCACCATTACTGTCTCCCAGGACAGCACTATCAGCCCCACATTTACTGACTACCAGGACATCACCTCCAGCCTTACAGTTTGTGACTACATGGCCAGTATCAAGGGCAGTACCATTCAGCCCGGACTTTTTATGTTCCCATCTGTTGTAGAAAGCTTCCAGGTTTTCTATGAAAGCAGCTTTGATGTTATCCTCTTTTAATACCCTTGTGATTTTAGTCCACAGATTTTCCTCATTTGGGCATACCCAAAAACACTTCTCTGTTTTAATACTGCTTGTAGCTAGTTCTGGGATATCTGCACAAGGGGCGTGACACCAATTTCCACAAAAATGACAATTTATCCATGTGGTAGCCCGTTTGTTTGACTGACCACAGACTACACACAGCTTCATAATGATTTGAATGGTTGATTTACTGCAAGTCTACTAGCAACCTCTTGAATATTATATTAATAACCTTAAATGAAGCTCTAGCTATTTGTATTTCTGTTTCTAACTCTTTTTGTATATTGGACAGCTTACCGTCACGTTCCTGATTTTTAATGTTTGTGTTTATAAGGGCGCCTACAAACCCATCCGTTTACAGTCTGCTTTATTGTCCAACGAAACTGTTTGAAACCAGTCCCGGGTTCGGACCAGTCAAGGGTTCGGACCAGTCGATCTGCTCTGATCAGTGGGTCACTTATTTAAAACATACTGGTCGGTGATTTGAGCTAACACATGAAGGATCTACTGGAAATTATCTACCCGAGTAATATGTGATTTGACTGATACAAAAGTATAACTTGCGTGTTGAAGAGCCGGTGATATCTGGCAGCTCCTACAATGACGTACAGTCGACCTCTTTGTTTATCAATCGCTGTATCTGGCTTTTCTATTTTTGTTTTTCCGTCTCCACCACAATAAATGCTATATTATCACTATAGTTGACTGGTGCAAATTTTGGAGGAAGGACGCTTTTTCTGTAGTAATAATTGCTTCTCGTTGTGTATATTGCGACCGCTGGTAACTACAGGTTATATGAAATTCACAGTAACGTCTCGTATTTCAAGAAAAAGAAACTAATGAAAGTCACTCCACTCCACTAAGTACCATTATAATACTGGTTAGTTGCTACTACAACACTGTATTCTGCTATTCACTGGTATCACTAGATTATATGCGAGTACACCTCTCCAGAGAGTAGAGATTCAAGGCTTTAAGTCTATCTTAAAGTAAAAGGACACAAGTGCAACTAATGTGACATTTGTTGTGGCAACGTTTCGCTCTCCAGGAGCTTTATCAAGCCATTACAAACAATACATGGACACAGAGGGTATATAAAGGCTCAGAGTGAGGGGAATACTAGTGAGGTACCATTTCGATGTTCACTAGTGGTAGTAGTAGTAGTAGTAGTAGTGGTAGTGACAAAAGTAATACAATATGGTAGAGCAATTAATTCGTACATGAGTAAAAGGATATAAAAGCTATTACTTGGGTAACATAAAAATAGGTTGGACAAATATAAACTGGAATGAGGCAGCTTGTTTCAGTGTTCACTCTCTGTGCTTTGTGTAGTGTAACAGGAGAGACTATGTGATGGCAGGGTTTACTGTTTTCAGGAGGATTCTTGCTAAGACTTCGGAGATGGTGAAGCTGCCGTTGTTTTGTTTAATTGTATTCGAAACAGCGATCAGTGCTGATTCAAGGCACTTGCGTGTGCGGAAATTAGTTTCTTTTATGAAAGTTAAGACACATGTGCAACATCTGGATATCTTTATTGTAGACGTTTCGCCATCCAGTGGCTTTATCAATACAGATTCTAGGACAAAATATGAAGACAGTAGAACTATATACAAAAGATGAGGTAATCAGTCCCTCGGCCTTGGAGTTAGTGTTCACAGCATCGTGGTGGAGGAGAGTCTGGAGCAAAGGCAAGAAGACTGGCGTTTTTATAGGCGTCAGTGGAAGGGACGGGCAGCAGACGAGGGCAGTCACTGGTAGGCGGGATTCCCCAGTGGAAGTAGGTCCTTCCCAAAGAGATGGGTTAGTTGCAGCAGCCGTGAAGAAGGTCTTGTAGATGTCCTCTGAACCAAGATTCCATGATGTTGCAGTGTCTGACAAGTTGTGCAAGAAAGGTATAAAATACCGACAATATGAAAGTTAAGACACATGTGCAACATCTGGATATCTTTATTGTAGACGTTTCGCCATCTCTTTGGGAAGGACCTACTTCCACTGGGGAATCCCGCCTACCAGTGACTGCCCTCGTCTGCTGCCCGTCCCTTCCACTGACGCCTATAAAAACGCCAGTCTTCTTGCCTTTGCTCCAGACTCTCCTCCACCACGATGCTGTGAACACTAACTCCAAGGCCGAGGGACTGATTACCTCATCTTTTGTATATAGTTCTACTGTCTTCATATTTTGTCCTAGAATCTGTATTGATAAAGCCACTGGATGGCGAAACGTCTACAATAAAGATATCCAGATGTTGCACATGTGTCTTAACTTTCATATTGTCGGTATTTTATACCTTTCTTGCACAACTTGTCAGACACTGCAACATCATGGAATCTTGGTTCAGAGGACATCTACAAGACCTTCTTCACGGCTGCTGCAACTAACCCATCTCTTTGGGAAGGACCTACTTCCACTGGGGAATCCCGCCTACCAGTGACTGCCCTCGTCTGCTGCCCGTCCCTTCCACTGACGCCTATAAAAACGCCAGTCTTCTTGCCTTTGCTCCAGACTCTCCTCCACCACGATGCTGTGAACACTAACTCCAAGGCCGAGGGACTGATTACCTCATCTTTTGTATATAGTTCTACTGTCTTCATATTTTGTCCTAGAATCTGTATTGATAAAGCCACTGGATGGCGAAACGTCTACAATAAAGATATCCAGATGTTGCACATGTGTCTTAACTTTCATATTGTCGGTATTTTATACCTTTCTTGCACAACTTGTCAGACACTGCAACATCATGGAATCTTGGTTCAGAGGACATCTACAAGACCTTCTTCACGGCTGCTGCAACTAACCCATCTCTTTGGGAAGGACCTACTTCCACTGGGGAATCCCGCCTACCAGTGACTGCCCTCGTCTGCTGCCCGTCCCTTCCACTGACGCCTATAAAAACGCCAGTCTTCTTGCCTTTGCTCCAGACTCTCCTCCACCACGATGCTGTGAACACTAACTCCAAGGCCGAGGGACTGATTACCTCATCTTTTGTATATAGTTCTACTGTCTTCATATTTTGTCCTAGAATCTGTATTGATAAAGCCACTGGATGGCGAAACGTCTACAATAAAGATATCCAGATGTTGCACATGTGTCTTAACTTTCATATTGTCGGTATTTTATACCTTTCTTGCACAACTTGTCAGACACTGCAACATCATGGAATCTTGGTTCAGAGGACATCTACAAGACCTTCTTCACGGCTGCTGCAACTAACCCATCTCTTTGGGAAGGACCTACTTCCACTGGGGAATCCCGCCTACCAGTGACTGCCCTCGTCTGCTGCCCGTCCCTTCCACTGACGCCTATAAAAACGCCAGTCTTCTTGCCTTTGCTCCAGACTCTCCTCCACCACGATGCTGTGAACACTAACTCCAAGGCCGAGGGACTGATTACCTCATCTTTTGTATATAGTTCTACTGTCTTCATATTTTGTCCTAGAATCTGTATTGATAAAGCCACTGGATGGCGAAACGTCTACAATAAAGATATCCAGATGTTGCACAAGTGTCTTAACTTTCATATTGTCGGTATTTTATACCTTTCTTGCACAGTTTCTTTTATCACTAATTGGGCGTCTCTGAATTTCATAAGATGATTGGTGGAATTTCGGTGTTGTACACAGGCGTTGTTTAAGTTGTCGTTCCTACATGCGTATATGTGTTCATTGAGGCCTGTGTACAACACCGAAATTCCACCAATCATCTTATGATATTCAGAGACGCCCAATTAGTGATAAAAGAAACTAATTTCCGCACACGCAAGTGCCTTGAATCAGCACTGATCGCTGTTTCGAATACAATTAAACAAAACAACGGCAGCTTCACCATCTCCGAAGTCTTAGCAAGAATTAATAAAGGCGTTGTTTAAGTTGTCGTTCCTACATGCGTATATGTGTTCATTGAGGCCTGTGTACAACACCGAAATTCCACCAATCATCTTATGAAATTCAGAGACGCCCAATTAGTGATAAAAGAAACTAATTTCCGCACACGCAAGTGCCTTGAATCAGCACTGATCGCTGTTTCGAATACAATTAAACAAAACAACGGCAGCTTCACCATCTCCGAAGTCTTAGCAAGAATCCTCCTGAAAACAGTAAACCCTGCCATCACATAGTCTCTCCTGTTACACTACACAAAGCACAGAGAGTGAACACTGAAACAAGCTGCCTCATTCCAGTTTATATTTGTCCAACCTATTTTTATGTTACCCAAGTAATAGTTTTTATATCCTTTTACTCATGTACGAATTAATTGCTCTACCATATTGTATTACTTTTGTCACTACCACTACTACTACTACTACTACTACTACCACTAGTGAACATCGAAATGGTACCTCACTAGTATTCCCCTCACTCTGAGCCTTTATATACCCTCTGTGTCCATGTATTGTTTGTAATGGCTTGATGAAGCTCCTGGAGAGCGAAACGTTGCCACAACAAATGTCACATTAGTTTCACTTGTGTCCTTTTACTTTACATATTGTCGGTAATTCTACCAACTTTATTACAAGTCTATCTTCATACGGGAGGTTCCTTACACAGTAAATCATTTTAGTCATTCTTCTCTGTATGTTCTCTAATGAGTCTATATCCATCCTGTAGTAAGGAGACCAAAACTGAGCAGCATAATCTAAATGAGGCCTCACTAGTGATGTATAGAGCTGATAAATTAGACACATGTGCAACTCTTGGGTATCTTTATTGAGGAAACGTTTCGCCACACAGTGGCTTCATCAGTCCATACAAAGGAGAATCTTGAAGAACAGGAGGAGAATGAGGTAATCAGTCCCTTAACCTTGAGTCGATGTGGTCAGTCCATCAATCTTGAATAGAATACGGCATACGTGCTGAGAAGGAGCTTATAAACCGTTGGCAGGAGAGGTGCAGAAGTCATAGGTCGTGTTCTCTGAACCATTCATCTACAAACCTGTCAGACACTGCAACTTCTTGGGATCTTAATACTTGGGAATTCTTCGCTTGCCTAATTCTTGGGCACGACCTACTTCCACAATGAACAAATGTGACACCACCTATGACTGCTGCACCTCTCCTGCCATACGGTTTATAAGCTCCTTCTCAGCACGTATGCCGTATTCTTTTCAAGATTGATGGACTGACCACATCGACTCAAGGTTGAGGGACTGATTACCTCATTCTCCTCCTATTCTTCAAGATTCTCCTTTGTATGGACTGATGAAGCCACTGTGTGGCGAAACGTTTCCTCAATAAAGATACCCAAGAGTTGCACATGTGTCTAATTTATCAACATGTCGGTTCTCTGAACCATTCATCTACAAACCTGTCAGACACTGCAACTTCTTGGGATCTTAATACTTGGGAATTCTTCGCTTGCCTAATTCTTGGGCACGACCTACTTCAACATTGAACAAATGTTACACGACCTATGACTGCTTCACCTCTCCTGCCAACGGTTTATAAGCTCCTTCTCAGCACATATGCCGTATTCTATTCAAGATTGATGGACTGACCACATCGACTCAAGGTTGAGGGACTGATTACCTCATTCTCCTCCTGTTCTTCAAGATTCTCCTTTGTATGGACTGATGAAGCCACTGTGTGGCGAAACGTTTCCTCAATAAAGATACCCAAGAGTTGCACATGTGTCTAATTTATCAACATGTCGGTTCTCTGAACCATTCATCTATGTATAGAGCTGCAAAATAACTTTTGGACTTCTGTTACTTATACTTCTTGAGATAAATCCAAGCAATCTGTTGGCCTTGTTGCGCACACTAAGGCACTGCTGTCTTGGCTTTAGATTTCTGCTCACCAAGTCCTTTTCACATTCTGTATGACCAAGCTCTACTTCACCTAGATTATAGCTTCGAGGGTTATTTTCATTACCAAGGGCTAGTACCTTACACTTATCGACATTGAACTTCATCTGCCATTTTTCAGACCAGGACATTAATTTGTCCAAATCCTCTTGGAGTTCAATGCTATCTTCCTCAGAGTGAATTATACGGCCTATCTTTGTATCATCAGCAAACTTACTCATGTCACTCGTAATCCCTTCATCAAGGTCATTAATATAAATTATGAACAAGAGAGGGCCTAAAACTGATCCTTGTGGAACGCCACTAGTGACTAATCCCCATTCAGATTTCACTCCATTAATGGTAACTCTCTGCTTTCTATTGGTAAGCCATGCCTCAATCCATGCTAGAACTTTACCTCCTATACCATGAGCTGCCACTTTTCTTAAGAGTCTCTTGTGAGGTACTCTGTCGAAGGCTTTACTAAAATCCAAATAAACAATATCATATTCCTTATCACTGTCAACTGCCTCAAATGTTCTATTGAAGAACGTCAGTAAGTTTGTCAGGCAGGAACGACCTCTCGTGAATCCATGCTGAGATTCATTTATCAAGTTATGCTCTTCAAGGTGACTTCTGATAATGTCAGCTATAATTGATTCTAGTAACTTGCCCACTATAGATGTCAGGCTTATTGGACGGTAATTTGAAGGAGTGGACTTATCCCCTGATTTGAATATAGGAACCACATTAGCCATCTTCCACAACTCTGGCACAACACTGGTAAGGATGGATGCATTGAATATACTCGTTAATGGCTGACTGAGCTCCATCTTGCATTCCTTAAGTACCCTTGAAAACAACACATCGGGTCCCGGGGACTTATTTTGTTTCAGTTTGTCTATCTGTTTAATAACCATGTCCCTCGTGAAAGTAATATTAGTTAACTTAAATTCATCAGGAACTAAATAATTGTTAATTACTGGAATCTCATTTACATCTTCCTGTGTAAAAACTGACAAAAAATAGTCATTAAATAAGGAACACATTTCCAGTTCATTATCCGTCAGCTGTCCATTCCCAGATTTCAGAGGTCCTACTTTTTCCTTCACCTTCGTCCTATACACTTGAAAGAACCCCTTTGGATTAGTCTTTGATTCATTAGCAACTCTAATTTCATAGTCACGTTTAGCCTTTCTAATCGCCTTTTTTACTTCTCTTTTAAGCTGAACATATTGGTCAGTAAGGTTAACCTCTCCTCTTCTGATGCGCCTATAAATTCCCCTTTTCTCCCCTAATAGATGCTTTAGCCTCCTGTTAACCCATTTGGGATCGTTATTATTAGACCTAATTTCTCTCTGGGGAATGTATATACTCTGGGCACTGTGTACATTATTAAGAAAACAATCATAAAAGCAGATCCCTTCATATTCATAAGTATGATTATCGTCAATAAAATCATTAGCTAGATAACCCCAATCAAGATTAGACAGATGTTCCCTAAGTCCATTATAATCGGCAGAACGAAAATAAGGGATCTTTACTGTATTATCATTATTCTTGCATTCCCAATTAATGCTAAAAGTGATGGATTTGTGAACACTTGCGCCAAGCTCTTCAGTGATCTCCAGATTATTCACGAGTGTTTCCTTATTTGACAAGACTAGGTCTAGCAAATTATTACCCCTGGTAGGCTCAGTTACACTCTGTTTCAGAAAACAGTCCTGAACTGTTTCCATAAAGTCACTGGACTCTAGATTACCTGTCAAAGAATTCCAGTCAATTTGACTAAAGTTAAAGTCCCCTACTATGACTATGTTACTGTGTCCAGAAGCCCTAACAATTTCGTCCCAAAGAAGTCTCCCTCTATCGTGATCCAAGCCTGGAGGTCGGTATATTACACCTAGAATTAGTTTTTCTTGACCCTCCACGAACTCTACCCAAACAGACTCTGTTACTGCTCCATCTATTTTTATACCTGTTTTTATGCAACAATTAATATTTTCTCGAACATACAATGCAACTCCTCCCCCCTTCCCATTACATCTATCCACATTGAACAACTTAAATCCCTGAATATTACACTCAGCAGTCATATCCCGACTCTTTAAATCATACCACGTTTCAGTTAATGCAATGATATCAAAGTTCCCAGCACATGCTACCAAACGTAGTTCATTAATTTTATTTCTTGCACTTCGACTGTTAGCATAAAATACCATCATATGTTTTTTCTTCTGCACATTTTTCCTATTCATCTTTGTTTTTACACAATTTCTGAAATTATCATTACCCAGAGTTACTCCATGACAGTTACTATTAAGATTCTTAATATCAGAGCATAAGTCAATATATCCATACTCATTATTAATCATTTCTAAACCCATTCCTCTAACTAATCCTAGTTTAAAGTCCTAACAACCCCCTCAACTGAGTTAGCAAGAAAACCCACACCTGCCCTGGATAAGTGAACCCCATCCCTGGCATACATGTCATTTCGGCCATAGAAGTTGTCCCAGTTGTCAATGAATGGTACTGCATTATCCTTACAGTGTTTATCCAGCCACCAATTAATACTAATTGCTCTGGACAACCATTCATTACCAACATTTCTTCTTGGCAAAATGCCACATATAACAGGGCGCCCCCCCCTTCTTCCTAATCATGTCTATAGCTGTCCTGAACTTTCTAACTAAATCCTCACTTCTACGCTTGCCTATATCATTGCCTCCAGCACTGAGGCAAATAATAGGATTGATCCCATTACCGTTCATGATGTTGTCAAGCCGGCTAACAATGTCCTCCATCCCAGCCCCAGGAAAGCATACCCTTTGTCTCCTACTCCTGTCCTTCAAGCAGAATGCCCTATCCATGTATCTAACCTGGCTATCCCCAACAACAACAATATTCTTACCTTCCTTGTTGTCGTTCGTCGTGACGATCCCAGTAGTCGACTCACATTCGTCGGGTAGCACCGAGAATGCGTTGGAGGTTTCCACGGGAGTTTCCACAGCAGTCTCTTTCTTCTTCATCGTTTCTGGCTTTCCATTCGTCTTCTTGATCGTCAACTTCGTCGTCCCCTGCTGTCCAGCCACTGACCACGATCCCTTCTTGACCTGAGGACTCGAAACAGGAGGACTACTACGAATCCTCTTGTTTTCCTAGGTCAATCGCCGTATCTTCATCTTCCTTAAGTTGCTGGTAAAGTTGCTCGATGGAGGGCATCTTGGTTCATTCCACGGGAGCAAACAAGACACTTCTTCACAGAGTTAAGTACAGGTCACCTTCTAGAGTGCGAAGCTACTGAGACACTCCGCAGGCAACTAGGGGTGATATTCCCTCCCGAAGAGGACCCAGAGATGACTGCGGCCACACTAGTGTACCATGGGGTCAACGAACCAGACAAGCTGTTACCTGTGATAATGACATATCCTCCTCCTCGCTAGTGTCCATAGTTACATATGGTGTCGCTTATGAGATGCACCAGTTGAACTGACCAGAGGGGAGCTTGAGCGGCATGCGTTGCATCATTGTGGAAACCTTTCTCCATCGGGAGCCAGAGACGGGTCATCGCAAGATTGGGACCCGTGCCAGGACTATGGTCTTGGTGAACATTATACATACACACATACATCGATTCCAGGTTGAGGGACTGATTACCTCAAACTTCTACTCTCCTTACCCACTTCTACTTTGTATTGGACTGATGAAGCCACTGTGTGGCGAAACGTTTCTTCAATAAAGATTCCCATGTGTTGCATAAGTGTCTCAATTCTTCATCTAGGTAGACTGTTCCACTCATCAACTATCCTATTTCCAAACCAATACTTTCCTATGTCCTTTCTAAATCTAAACTTATTCAATTTAAATCCATTACTGCGGGTTCTCTCTTGGAGAGATATCCTCAAGACCTTATTAATATCCCCTTTATTAATACCTATCTTCCACTTATACACTTCGATCAGGTCTCCCCTCATTCTTCGTCTAACAAGTGAATGTAACATAAGAGTCTTCAATCTTTCTTCATAAGGAAGATTTCTAATGCTATGGATTAATTTAGTCATCCTACGCTGAATGTTTTCTAACGAATTTATGTCCATTCTGTAATATGGAGACCAGAATTGAGCTGCATAATCTAGGTGAGGCCTTACTAATGATGTATAAAGCTGCAGTATGACCTCTGGACTTCTGTTGCTTACACTTCTTGATATAAATCCCAGTAATCTATTTGCCTTATTACGTACGCTTAGGCATTGCTATCTTGGTTTAAGGTTGCTGCTCACCATAACCCCCAAGTCCTTTTCGAAATCTGTATGGCTAAGTTCTACATCATTTAACTTATAAGTACTAGGGTTATGGGCACTCCCGAGCTTCAGAACCTTGCATTTATCTACATTAAACTGCATCTGCCACTTTTCTGACCAAGAATAGAGTTTGTTTAAATCCTCCTGAAGTTCCATAACATCTACGTTTGAATCAATAATCCTACCTATCTTTGTGTCAAATCCAACCCCTCTCACTCATGTACTTATCCAACCTAAATTTGAAACTACCCAAAGCCCTAGCCTTAATAACCCAACTAGGTAGAGTGTTCCACTCATCAGCTACCCTATTCCCAAACCAATACTTTCCTATGTCCTTGTCCAATTTAAATCCATTACTGCGGGTTCTCTCTTGAAGAGACATCCTCAAGACCTTATTAATATCCCCTTTATTAATACCCATCTTCCACTTATACACTTCGATCCTGGGACCTTGATCACTTCTAACATACAGAGGTAGAAAGACATTATATATAGGCGGAGAGTGAGGTGTGAGTGACGCATGGTGACCTGAAGTGAGGTGTGAGTGACGCATGGTGACCTGAAGTGAGGTGTGAGTGATGCACGGTGACCTGAAGAATGTCATGTTGAGATGAGGACGGGTAGACGATGAAATCATGTGACTCCTGTGTTGTTGGGTTGGTGGTGCGTAAGTATCATGTATGCCAATGTTTTTGAAATTTTGTAGTTTCCAGTATTACGTTCTATAGTGTCGGTGACGGCGAATAGTGAGGCTTCTAGGCACCGTCGGCGTCTGAGGAGTCCCAAAGGCCTGTTATCCTGGGTGTAAAGGGAGCAAAATAAACACAGAAGAAAAACTTTTGACTTGTATTATCCTTCACCAATTTAGAACAAAAGTATGTACACTATATACACTATGTACAACAATAGGTATTAGTGCACTCCACGGTAAGCAAGGCAGAATAGAAGCCACTAGAGAGCAGACCGTGCTTCAACCAGCTCTAGAATGGGAATGACAAGGGCAGACAGGTGAGTGGTACCCACATCACCTCTGCGATTGCCAAAACCATCTTCTCATTGGCTGGAACCTGGGTACTGCTTGAACGATGAGGCCCCATCGTCAACCCTTAGCACCTGGTTCGCTGGTTTGGGGAGATAGCCTGTAAATGAGGATGTGTACATGCGCCGAATAAAGGTTACGTACTCTTTGCATGCCACACCCGTCAGTCAATGGCTTTTTCAATTTTTCTAAGATGATATATAAAGACAGTAGATGCTGAGGAAGTTAGTCCCTCAGTCTTGAAGAACTATGCACAGAAGACAACAGAGATGAAACAATCAGTCCTTCAGCCTTACAGAACTATGCACAGAGGGACTGATTACCTCATCTCCGTCTTCGTTTATCATCTCTGTATAGAACTGAAAAAAATCCGCTGGTTGCCGAAACATTTTCAAATAAACATGGTCAGGTGTTGCGCATCTGTCTAATTCCTCATCTTGTGAGTATTTTATTACATTATTAGTGTAATAATGCTGATGAATGTTAGGAGAATCTTACAAAATAAAAATCACAGGTAAAAAATCAGAGTTTTAAACCTAACTTAACTAAACGTAAACTAACTCAAAATAACATAATCTAACCAAACCTAACTTAAAATATCCTAAATTTTATGAGTGACTTTTTCCTCATGGTTTTATGACGTGTCACCTGCTAGGAAGGGTCTTATATCTTAGTCTCTTAACTTGTAATTTTGTCTAACCCACTTTAAGTTCAGCCAAAGTTTTGACTTCAAGAACTTTAATATACATGATTTAGAAAACCGACAAGTTGAAGAATTAGATACTTTTGCAACTCTTAGAAATCTTGATTGTGGAAACGTTTCGCCAACAAGTATCTTCATCAGTCCAATAAAGAGATGTACGACAAGGATGACTTGGAGGACGTATAAATCTGTAATGGAGTGAAGGCGGGGTAGAGGTCGTCCTGGGAAAGGTTGGAGGGAGGGGGTAAAGGAGGTTTTGTGTGCGAGGAGCTTAGACATCCAGCAGGTGTGAGAGTGTTAGATAGGAGTGAGGGGAGGCAAGTGTTTTTTATGACTTGACGTGCTGTTGGAGTGTGAGCAAGGTAACATTTATGAAGGGATTCAAGGAAACCCGTTAACGGACTGGAGGTGGGAAGTACTGTGCCTGCACTCTCAAGAATGGCTGGGGATATGTTGCAGTTTTTAACATGTAGTATCAGCACGCTTCTGGCATGGCAGTGATGGAGCGAGTGATGATGAAGGCATTTCTTCTTTTTCTGGTCACCCTTCCTCAGTGTTAAAAGGCCGATGTGTTAAGAGTATATATATATATATATATATATATATATATATATATATATATATATATATATATATATATATATATATATATATATATATATACATGTATGTGCGTGTGTGTGTGTACTCAGCTCCTGGCCCCGCCTCTTCACTGATCACTACTAGGTCCTCTCTGTTCCTGCTCCATGAGCTTTATCATACTTCGCCTTAAAGCAATGTATGGTTCCTGCCTCCATACCTCGTCTTAAAGCAATGTATGGTTCCTGCCTCCATACCTCGTCTTAAAGCAATGTATGGTTCCTGCCTCCATACCTCGTCTTAAAGCAATGTATGGTTCCTGCCTCCATACCTCGTCTTAAAGCAATGCATAGTTCCTGCCTCCACTACATCACTTGCTAGACTATTTCACTTCCTGACAACTCTATGACTGAAGAACTGCTTCCTAACATCCCTTTGACTCATCTGAGTCTTCAACTTCCAGGTGTGACCCCTTGTTTCTGTGTCCCATCTCTGGAACATCCTGTCTCTGTCCACCTTGTCTATTCCATGCAGTATTTTGTATGTCGTTATCATGTCTCCCCTAACCCTCCTATCATTCAGTGTTGTCACGCCTATTTCCCTTAACCTTTCTTCGTACGACATTCCCCTTAGCTCTGGAGCTAACCTTGCCGCAAACCTTTGCACTTTCTCTAATTTCTTGACGTGCTTGACCAAGTGTGGGTTCCAAGCTGGTGCTGTATACTCCAGTATGGGCCTGACGTACACGGTGTACAGTGTCTTGAACGATTCTTTACTTAGGAATCGGAATGCTATTTTCAGGTTTGCCAGGCGCCCATATGCTGCAGCAGTTATTTAGTTGATGCGTGCTTCCGGAGACATGCTCGGTGTTATACTCACCCCAAGATCTTTCTCCTTGAGCGAGGTTTGCAGTCTTTGGCCACCTAGCCTATACTCCGTCTGCGGTCTTCTGTGCCCTTCCCCGATCTTCATGACTTCGCATTTGGCGGGGTTAAATTCGAAAAACCAGTTGCTGGACCAGGTGTCCAGCCTGTCCGATCCTCATCTGATTTAATTCTCCTCATTAACTTCACATCATCTGTGAACAGGGACACTTCTGAGTCTATCCCTTCTATCAGGTCATTCACTTATACCAAAAATAGCACTGGTCCTAGGACTGACCTCTGTGGGACCCTGCTCGTCACAGCTGCCCACTGTGATACCTCATCACGTACCATGACTCGTTGTTGCCTCCCTGTCAGGTATTCTCTGATCCATTACAGTATCCTTCCTGTTATATGTGCTTGATCCTCTAGCTTCTGCACTAATCTCTTGTGAGGAACTGTGTCGAGAGCCTTCTTGCAGTCCAAGAAAATCCAATCAACCCACCCCTCTCTCTCGTGTCTTACTTCTGTTACCTTATCATAAAGCTCCAGTAGGTTTGTGACACAGGATTTGCCTTCCATGAATCCATGCTGGTTGTTGTTTATAATCTTGTTCCGTTCCAGGTGCTCCACCACTCTCCTCCTGATAATCTCCATGACTTTGCATACTATACACATCAGTGACACAGGTTTGTAGTTTTAGTGCCTCGTTTCTGTCTCCTTTCTTAAAAATGGGGACTACATTTACCGTCTTCCATACCTCAGGTAGTTGCCCAGTTTCAAGAGATGTGTTGAAAATTGTGGTTATTGGCACACACAGTGTCTCTGCTCCCTCTCTACGGACCCACGGAGAGATATTGTCCGGGCCCACTGCCTTTGAGGTATCAAGGTCACTTAGCAGCTTCTTCACCTCCTCCTCGGTTGTTTGTATTTCATCCAACACTTGTTTGTATGTCCCTTGTTGGTGTATCCCTCTGTTCTGTCTTCCTAGAGTCCTTTCTGTCTCCACTGTAAATACTTCCTTAAATCTCGTGTTGAGCTCCTCACATACTTCTTGGTCGTTTCTTGTAAGCTCCTCACCTTCCTTCTTCAGCCTTATTACCTGGTCCTTGACTGTTGTCTTCCTCCTGATGTGGCGCTATACAACAGCTTCGGGTCAGACTTGACTTTCGATGCTATGTTGTTTTCGTACTGTTGCTGGGCCTCCCTCCTTATCTGTGCCTTCTCGTTTCTGGCTCTTCGACTAATCTCTATTTTCCTGGGTCCTTTGCCTTCTGTACTTTTTCCATTCTCTATTGCACTTAGTTTTTGCCCCCCTACACCTTCGGGTAAACCAAGGGCTCGTTCTGGTCTTCCCATTATTTCTGTTGCCCTTGGTAACAAACCTTTCCTCTGCCTCCTTGCATTTTATTGTTACTTATTCCATCATTTCGTTTACTGACTTTCCTACGAATTCTCTTTCCCACTGAACCTCCTGCAGGAAGTTCCTCATACCTGTGTAGTCCCCTCTTTCATAGTTTGGCTTTTCCCATTCTACTTGTAACTCAAGTATGTATTCAAAGCTTAGAACACTTGATCACAAGCTCCAAAGGGCCTTTCATATGTGATGTCCTCAATGTCCCAGCTACTCAGGGTGAACATGAGGTCCTGGGTTGTGCTGATCACATGACATTACTACCACAAAAAGATAATTTATACCTTGCATCTGGCAGTGGAGTGATGATCATCTGGCTCCTGGTCCTCCTGGGCGAGTGATGTCATACTGCACTGATCTTTGCAAAAACCTTATCTGCTATTTAATCACCCACTATTACACCTCTCTCTCCCTCTCTCTCTCTCTCTACACACACACACACACACACACACACACACACACACACATATATATATATATATATATATATATATATATATATATATATATATATATATATATATATATATATATATATATATATATATATATACACACACCCTCTGGGTTTTCTTCTATTTTCTTACTAGCTCTTGTTCTTGTTTATTTCCTGTTATCTCCATGGGGAAGTGGAACAGAATTCTTCCTCCGTAAGCCATGCGTGTTGTAAGAGGCAACTAAAACGCCGGGAGCAATGGGCTAGTAACCCCTTCTCCTGTATAAATTACTAAATTTAAAAAGAGAAACTTTTGTTTTTCTATTTGGGCCACCCTGCCTTGGAGGAATACGACCGGTGTGTTGAATGAAAAAATTATGAAAAAATGAATATATATATATATTTTCTTTCAACATACCAGCCGTATCCCACCGAGGTGAGGTGGCCCAAAAGAAAAAACTGAAGTTTCTCCTTTTAAATTTAGTAATATATACAGGAGAAGGGGTTACTAGCCCCTTGCTCCCGGCATTTTAGTCGCCTCATACGACACGCATGGCTTACGGAGGAAAGATTCTTTTCCACTTCCCCATGGACAATAGAAGAAATAAAAAAGAACAAGAGCTATTTAGATAAAGGAGAAAAACCTAGATGTATGTATATATATATATGCATGTGCGTGTCTGTGAAGTGTGACCAAAGTGTAAGTAGGAGTAGCAAGATATCCCTGTTATCTTAGCGTGTTTATGAGACAGAAAAAGAAACCAGCAATCCTACCATCATGCAAAACAGTTACAGGTTTTTGTTTCACAGTCATCTGGCAGGACGGTAGTACTTCCCTGGGTGGTTGCTGTCTACCAACCTACTACCTCTAAATATATATATATATATATAAATATATATATATATATATATATATATATATATATATATATATATATATATATATATATATATATATATATATATATATATATATATATATATATATATATATATATATATGCAAAACAACCACTCTGAAAGAATAGAGAAATTCCAAGCGCTTTCGTGACTACTCACATTATCAAGGAACTATGAAAGTAAAGCATCCAAGGAAGCTATGTAAGGGGTCTGGCCAGCACCTCACTATCAGATCCCACAACGGTTAAACACCTGATGCGCGCCAACTCAACTTGGATAGGTCCTTTGCACAACTCACCCACAAACTATTCTACCCAAGAAAATTTAAAAATTATTATTTGTCCAGTGTATTATTAAATTCTTCCCAAATTCTATTAATTATAAATGGATCTAATTTATATAAACCAAAGGAAATATTCATATTATTGTCAAAACTGCTTTTTATGAAACAAGATTCAATTATATTCCTGTCGACCATGGACTTGCTTGATACTACTTTCTCAACTTTTTGAAAATCAATTGGATGGTTAAAATCTCTTACATGAATAAATAGAGCATTGGAATCTTGTCCAGTTCTAATGCTATATTTATGTTGTTTTAATCTTAGTTCGAGATTTTTACCAGTTTGACCGTAATAAACTTTATCGCAAATTTTACAAGGAATCTTATAGACACATCCATCAGCATTTTGGGGGAATTCTTTATTGAAATTTTTTTTTACTGTATCAAGATTTTTGAATACAACTTTAATATTAAAAGTCTTAAGAAGAGAAGGCATATCAACTAAGTTTTCATGGTAAGGGAGAACCAACATATTTTTAGTTGAATAAGGCTGGTTGTCCCTTTTTGGATTGTAAAAAGTATTTCTAGCAACTTTAAAAGATTTATCAATTACATTTCTTGGGTATTTTAAATCATTACCTATTTCATAAATTTTGGATATTTCCTCATCTATGAACTCAGGACTACAAATCCGTAAAGCTCTCAAAAACACTGATGAGAAAACAGACAGTTTGACTCTATCTTGATGCGAGGAATAATAGTGGACATAGGAACAGTTATTTGTAGGTTTTCTGTAAATTTTAAATTTGAATTCATTATTACCCTTAATAATTAAAACATCTAGAAAAGGCAATGAGTTATTTTCTTCAAACTCAACAGTAAAGTTTATAGAATGGGCTAAGCTATTTAATTTTCCAAGGAAATGGTGTATATCTACATTTTTGGGCATAAGACACAAAATATCATCAACATATCTGAACCATTTAGCTCTATTAGGGAGGATTGTGTTAAGCAACCTTGTTTCAAAAAAATCCATGTATAGGTTACTAAGAACAGGTGAAAGAGGATTTCCCATTGCCATACCAAACTTCTGAGTGTAAAACTTATCATTAAATACAAATTTTGCATCAACAATGCAAAGTTTAATAAGTTTAATGATAGTAGGAACTGGCAATGGTAAATCATAGTTAACGAGTTCTTCAGATAAGAAACTTAATAAATCATCAACAGGAACTTTCGTAAACAAAGAAGTAACATCAAAACTAACCATGTTAAAATCATTTAAGTCAGTCAAGGAGCTTAATTTATCAACCAAGTCTATGTTGTTTTTAACATTAAAGTTAGAAATTTTGCCAACAATAGGGCTCAAAATATCAACAAGCCATTTGGATAATTTATATGAAAATGACCCTATGGAGCTAATAATTGGTCTGACTGGATTCCCTGGTTTGTGTGTTTTTATTAGTCCATACATGTAAGGTAAAGATGGATTAGCGGAAGTAAATTGTTTGACTAATTCATCTTTGCCTTTCAGTAGAAGTTTTATTGTTTTATTGAAATTGCTGTTAACGGTTTCTAGGGGATTTTTCCTAAGTTTAGAATAGGTTTCAGTATCATCTAAGAGATTATTCATCTATTGGGTAAATGAGACTTGGGCAGAACTTGTTCATTTAAACAATTTTTTTAAAAATTAAGTCGAATTTTTAACTTGTGGGACTTGATCAGTGCAGAAGTTAAAAATTCGACTTAATTTTTTAAAAAATTGTTTAAATGAACAAGTTCTGCCCAAGTCTCTTTTACCCAATAGACTCCTTGACATGACAGATCGTCCTTTTGATGATTTTATGAGAATTATTCTTCAGAAACATATTGAAATAACTAAAATACAGGAGAAGGAAGCATTCAAAATATTGAGAAACAAAAAATACTCTTTTAATCTGGCCATTCCATCAGAATGGAAACACAGTATGTTGGATCATTGCTATAATAAACTCAGAAGAATTTGTAATGAACTCAAGAGCAAACTACAAAGAAAATTAGACATTTTAATTGAAAATAGTGATTGGACAAAGCATGCTAATAACAATTTTGTAATTAACTCATCAGATGAAATTTTAGACAAACATACAACTGCTGCTCTAGGTTTTGGCCTAAGTTTTGCAACTTCAAAAAAACTTAATAATGTTGAAATTGCAAAAGCCTTTTGTAACTTTGAAAAATTTTCTGATTTATCCTCTGATGAAACTAATATTAGTAAAGGAATGGTATATAGCTCTATGTTAAAACCAAACATTCCCAATTGCCCTCAAAGATTCTTTAAGTCTTATGATACACTTAATAACAATAAAAATTTGTGCCTTACTAAAGCAGACAAAATAAATGCAATAGTAATTATGAAAGAAAATGATTACCAAGAAAAAATGAATAATCTCTTAGATGATACTGAAACCTATTCTAAACTTAGGAAAAATCCCCTAGAAACCGTTAACAGCAATTTCAATAAAACAATAAAACTTCTACTGAAAGGCAAAGATGAATTAGTCAAACAATTTACTTCCGCTAATCCATCTTTACCTTACATGTATGGACTAATAAAAACACACAAACCAGGGAATCCAGTCAGACCAATTATTAGCTCCATAGGGTCAGTTTCATATAAATTATCTAAATGGCTTGTTGATATTTTGAGCCCTATTTTTGGCAAAATTTAAAACTTTAATGTTAAAAACAACATAGACTTGGTTGATAAATTAAGCTCCTTGACTGACTTAAATGATTTTAACATGGTTAGTTTTGATGTTACTTCTTTGTTTACGAAAGTTCCTGTTGATGATTTATTAAGTTTCTTATCTGAAGAACTCGTTAACTATGATTTACCATTGCCAGTTCCTACTATCATTAAACTTATTAAACTTTGCATTGTTGATGCAAAATTTGTATTTAATGATAAGTTTTACACTCAGAAGTTTGGTATGGCAATGGGAAATCCTCTTTCACCTGTTCTTAGTAACCTATACATGGATTTTTTTGAAACAAGGTTGCTTAACACAATCCTCCCTAATAGAGCTAAATGGTTCAGATATGTTGATGATATTTTGTGTCTTATGCCCAAAAATGTAGATATACACCATTTCCTTGGAAAATTAAATAGCTTAGCCCATTCTATAAACTTTACTGTTGAGTTTGAAGAAAATAACTCATTGCCTTTTCTAGATGTTTTAATTATTAAGGGTAATAATGAATTCAAATTTAAAATTTACAGAAAACCTACAAATAACTGTTACTATGTCCACTATTATTCCTCGCATCAAGATAGAGTCAAACTGTCTGTTTTCTCATCAGTGTTTTTGAGAGCTTAACGAATTTGTAGTCCTGAGTTCATAGATGAGGAAATATCCAAAATTTATGAAATAGGTAATGATTTAAAATACCCAAGAAATGTAATTGATAAATCTTTTAAAGTTGCTAGAAATACTTTTTACAATCCAAAAAGGGACAACCAGCCTTATTCAACTAAAAATATGTTGGATCTCCCTTACCATGAAAACTTGGTTGATATGCCTTCTCTTCTTAAGACTTTTAATATTAAAGTTGTATTCAAAAATCTTGATACAGTAAAAAAACTTTTGATAAAGAATTCCCCCCAAAATGCTGATGGATGTGTCTATAAGATTCCTTGTAAAATTTGCGATAAAGTTTATTACGGTCAAACTGGTAAAAATCTCGAACTGAGATTAAAACAACATAAATATAGCATTAGAACTGGACAAGATTCCAATGCTCTGTTTATTCTTGTAAGAGATTTTAACCATCCAATTGATTTTCAAAAAGTTGAGAAAGTAGTATCAAGCAAGTCCATGGTCGACAGGAATATAATTGAATCTTGTTTCATAAAAAGCAGTTTTGACAATAATATGAATATTTCCTTTGGTTTATATAAATTAGATCCATTTATAATTAATAGAATTTGGGAAGAATTTAATAATACACTGGACAAATAATAATTTTTAAATTTTCTTGGGTAGAATAGTTTGTGGGTGAGTTGTGCAAAGGACATATCCAAGTTGGGTCGGCGCGTGTCAGGTGTTTAACCGTTGTGGGATCTGATAGTGAGGTGCTGGCCAGACCCCTTACATAGCTTCCTTGGATGCTTTACTTTCATAGTTCCTTGATAATGTGAGTAGTCACGAAAGCGCTTGGAATTTCTCTATTTTTTCAGAGTGGTTGTTTTGCATATTCTGAAATCACCTGTTTACTGTGATCTTATTGCACACACATATATATATATATATATATATATATATATATATATATATATATATATATATATATATATATATATATATATACAAACACTGATCTCTGGCTGAAGGAGACTCGAACATACCAACCTTAGGACAAGGTACGCAGTGCTTTACCAATCTACCCACACTGGACAATACCTTGGCGTGTAGCTTGTGCTACACGTTTGATCCAAGGCAGCCAGCTTTCAGGGAGAAGGCTTACAGCTTTTCATCTCATCCCCTGCATGCATCAGCCTTACTAGAGATTTGAACAATGCAAGGAATTCGCGAGAGCAGGCGAAATATACACAAACACTGATCTCTGGCTGAAGGAGACTCGAACCTACGAACCTTAGGACAAGGTACGCAGTGCTTTACCAATCTACCCACACTGGACAATACCTTGGCGTGTAGCTTGCGCTACACGTTTGATCCAAGGCAGCCAGCTTTTAGGGAGAAGGCTTACAGCTTTTCATCTCATCCCTTGCATGCATCAGCCTTACTAGAGATTTGAACAATGCAAGGAATTCGCGAGAGCAGGCGAAATATACACAAACACTGATCTCTGGCTGAAGGAGACTCGAACCTACGAACCTTAGGACAAGGTACGCAGTGCTTTACCAATCTACCCACACTGGACAATACCTTGGCACCTCATGCCCGGAAGCAGCACCTCATGCCCAGCAGGCAGCACCTCATGATCGGCATGCAGCACCTCAGGCCCGGCAGGCAGCACCTCATGCCCGGCAAGCAGCACCTCATGCCCGGCAAGCAGCACCTCATGCCCGGCAAGCAGCACCTCATGCCCGGCAGGCAGCACCTCATGATCGGCAAGCAGCACCTCAGGCCCGGCAGGCAGCACCTCATGCCCGGCAAGCAGCACCTCATGCTCAGCAGGCAGCACCTCATGCCCGGCAGGCAGCACCTCATGCCCGGCAAGCAGCACCTCATGCCCGGCAAGCAGCACCTCATGCCCGGCAAGCAGCACCTCATGCCCGGCAAGCAGCACCTCATGCCCAGTAGGCAGCACCTCATGCCCGGCAAGCAGCACCTCATGCCCGGCAGGCAGCACCTCATGCCCAGCAGGCAGCACCTCATGCCCGGCAAGCAGCACCTCATGCCCGGCAGGCAGCACCTCATGCCCGGCAGGCAGCACCTCATGCCCGGCAAGCAGATTTTAGATTTTGCCACCGAAGTGGCTAGTTTATTGTGCACCCCATATCCATCCTGTGGACGGTAGCGCGAGAGCATATGGATACACAAAAGGCCTAGGAACTAGGCCACAAAGGGTTAACAGGAATACATATGGATTTATATCTACATATCTATAGTTCACTTATCTGTTACAAGCAAATTTAGGAAATTTGCTTAGTATATCTGGTATCTTATTTTCATTAATAAGATATCTTGACATGTCACATAGGTTATTATACTGTCTGTCTCTGTATTCCTCAATAAGTGGACAATTAAGCACATAGTGTTCAAGAGAGTGACCATATGCCTGATCGCATAATTTACATTTAGTTTGATCATCATCTGTGTGTCTCCCAAACTGCCAGAAGTACTTGTAACCAAGCCTAAGCCTGGCCACTACAACATCAGTCAGTCTGTTCACATTGCAAGTTGCTCCATAAACATACTTATCTACGTTCATGTTATCATAGTGGGTTATAGATCTACTCAGGCTTCTAACTGCATTCCTATAACAATCATTTTCATTATTTACTTCTCTCCTAATATTATTCCTAATGCTAGACACAGTTATACCAAAGTTATATTCTACATTCTCCTTCTCGATACTCTTCTTGGCTAACATATCAACTTTATCATGAAGGAGTAATCCAATGTGTGATGGGATCCATAGCAATTGTACATTAATTCCTTTGTCCCTAATTTTTGAGTATCTATACCTGGCTTCTCCAATGAGCATGTTGTTGGAGTCATTATATGAGCCAAGAGCCTTCAATGATGACATAGAATCAGTAATGATGATAGAGTCAAGCTCAGTGTCATAGGTTAGCTTTAGCGCCATTAGGATTGCAAACAATTCAGTTTGCAGTGTAGACGCCCAGTTGTTAATTCTTATGCCTAACTCAACAAATTTATTATCGTTCTTAACTAGGGAGGTGGCAACAAGAGCAGATGCAGCCCTGCCAGAAGACTCCTGTTTAGATCCATCAGTGTATATAACTTGTGATAACTTGTTACTACCAGCTAGGTGAGAAATTTCTTCTTGAGCAGTTGCTCTAACAAGAGATTTAAGGAAGGGATTACTAGCAATGAGCTTCTTGGGAGGAACTTGTAGGTATGTGATATTAAATGAACACATCTTCCATGGAGGGGTGAAATGCTCTTGTTGCCTACAGTGATACAGTTCATGCAGGTTATAAAACTTAATGCAATTGCACGTTTTCACAATCCATTTAGATCTGTGTGTATTTACCTCTAGACACTTGGTAAGATTCACTGTGACAGTGTCTGGTTCGTTTCTTAACATTCTAATACCGAGTACAGTGTTAATTTCAACAATCCTATCACTGATACTAGAAATACCAAGCTCCTTCCTCATGTTAAGAACTTTTGTAGATCTGGGACAGCCAAGAATAATCCTGAGAGCTTCATTTTGCATTAACTCCAAGGGTCGGAGAGAACTTTCTCTAGCTAATATCAACATGGGAGCAGCATAATCAATTAAGGACCTAACATAGGCTATGTACATCATTTTCACGATTCTCACATTTGCACCATAGTTGGGATTGTAGCCAGCAACAGCTTTGAGAGCATTTAACCTAGCTTTACATTTCTTGTTTAGTTGTGGTATAGTGGATTTGTTAAAGGGTACATCTACACCAAGATATCTGTAAGTTTTAACGTAGCTAATGATTTCACCCTGCAAATAGATGGGTGGGGGATGTCGTTTGCAAGCAGCACCTCATGCCCGGCAAGCAGCACCTCATGCCCGGCAGGCAGCACCTCATGCCCAGCAGGCAGCACCTCATGCCCGGCAAGCAGCACCTCATGCCCAGCAGGCAGCACCTCATGCCCGGCAGGCAGCACCTCATGCCCAGCAGGCAGCACCTCATGCCCAGCAGGCAGCACCTCATGCCCGGCAAGCAGCACCTCATGCCCAGCAGGCAGCACCTCATGCCCGGCAGGCAGCACCTCATGCCCGGCAGGCAGCACCTCATGCCCGGCAGGCAGCACCTCATGCCTGGCAGGCAGCACCTCATGCCCGGCAGGCAGCACCTCATGCCCGGCAAGCAGCACCTCATGCCCAGCAGGCAGCACCTCATGCCCGGCAGGCAGCACCTCATGCCCAGCAGGCAGCACCTCATGCCCGGCAGGCAGCACCTCATGCCCGGCAGGCAGCACCTCATGCCCAGCAGGCAGCACCTCATGCCCGGCAGGCAGCACCTCATGCCCGGCAGGCAGCACCTCATGCCCAGGAGGCAGCACCTCATGCCCGGCAGGCAGCACCTCATGCCCGGCAGGCAGCACCTCATGCCCAGCAGGCAGCACCTCATGCCCAGCAGGCAGCACCTCATGCCCGGCAGGCAGCACCTCTTGCCCGGCAAGCAGCACCTCATGCCCGGCAAGCAGCACCTCATGCCCGGCAGGCAGCACCTCATGCCCAGCAGGCAGCACCTCATGCCCGGCAAGCAGCACCTCATGCCCAGCAGGCAGCACCTCATGCCCGGCAGGCAGCACCTCATGCCCGGCAGGCAGCACCTCATGCCCGGCAGGCAGCACCTCATGCCCGGCAGGCAGCACCTCATGCCCGGCAGGCAGCACCTCATGCCCGGCAGGCAGCACCTCATGCCCAGCAGGCAGCACCTCATGCCCGGCAGGCAGCACCTCATGCCCGGCAGTATTGCCATTCTACCACTGTTTTGTTTTTAGTCTCTTTTTATTATTTCTTTCCTCACTCGCTGTATACTACCTTTGTTGCTCACTCACTAACCTGTCTTTGTACTTGTCTCTCTGATTTTGGAGTCGTCACTTATCCTGTTGTTATTTGTAGTATTTTGAACACTCTCGACAGCACGGTCCCAACGTAGCCTCCATGACCCCCACTGCTTCTAGCAAATATTGGTACTCAGATTTTGCTGCACTAACAAATGTAAGGAATAGAAAGCAAGAACTTAGGCAACAGGAATGGGAACAATTTGTTAGTGGATTAAATAGATCCACCCCTTTAAGTTTGGCTTGGAAAGGTATAAATAAAATAACCAGGAAAAAGACTGGCAATGTTGCTCATCCTTGTCCTCTTGAAAAAGCAAATGACCTCATAAATGACTGGTCCAAAACATCCAGGCATGAAAACCTTCCATCTCATATTAGAAAAAAATTAGAGAGTGCTTCTGAAGAAATGATGAAACTGATTAATTTTATGAGCCAAAATATTGATGAGATTGCCTCTTCACCGAGTATGAATTAGATAATGCATTAACTAAAGGTTGATCAACTGCTCCTGGAGAGGATGGTATAACCTATGATATTCTCAGAACTTTAAGGCACGTGCCTGATAACCCTTTGTTGGCACTGTATATTACCAGTTATATTGAGGGCGTTCTTCCTACGTCTTGGACCAATAGTCTCATTGTGCTTATCCCTAAGCCCCAACAGCCTGATACATTTAGACCGATCTCCTTAACTAGTTGTCTTTGTAAAACTTTTGAAAGAATGATACTTAACAGACTGTACTACAGAATCAGACACCAACTTCTCCCCTACCTCTATGGGTTCATGAAAGGTAAAAATTTAACCTAACTGTATTTCCACCTTTCTCACTGCACACACCTCTACTAGTTTTACCACATTTCTTGATCTAAAATCTGCATTTGATATTGCAAATAGAACCGTTATACTACATGAACTAGCCAAAATGAATATTGGTCGTAGCCTACTCTGCTGGATAATAGGATACCTGTCAAATAGAGTATCCTCTGTCCTCTACCAAGGCTTTAGAAGTGATTCTAAAGAAATGTCTTTAGGTACACCGCAGGGAGGAGTTCTCAGTCCCATGCTATTTAATATTCTGATTAATGCTCTCCTAAATGCTCTACCTGCCTCACCTAAACATATAGCTATAAGCTATGCTGATGACATCATGATCCATACAACAGGGCATAAGAAGATGAGTACCATTCTTAATGAAGTTCAAGCAATTTGTAATCGACTAGGCCTCAATGTCTTCCTGTAAAACAAAGATATTAACAAGCAAACGACATTCCCCACCCATCTATTTGCAGGGTGAAAACATTAGCTACGTTAAAACTTACAGATATCTTGGTGTAGATGTACCCTTTAACAAATCCACTATACCACAACTAAATAAGAAATGCAAAGAGAGGCCAAATACTCTCAAAGCTGTTGCTGGCTACAACCCCATCAGTGGATGTCATATATGTAGAAGCACGTACCTTCATGCCACAGTGGATGTACATAACCTATGTTAGGTCCTTAATTGACTGTGCTGCTCCCATGTTGATATTAGCTAGAGATAGTTCTCTCCGACCCTTGGAGTTAATGCAGAACGACGCTCTCATAATTATTCTTGGCTGTCCCAAATCTACAAAGGTTCTTATAAATATGAGGAAGGAGCTAGGTATTTCTAGTATCAGTGATAGGATTGTTGAGATTAACACTGTACTCGGTATTAGAATGTTAAGAAATGAACCACTGTCACAATGAATCTTGTAATAAAGTTGGTAGAATTACCGACAATATGTAAAGTAAAAGGACACAAGTGCAACTAATGTGACATTTTATTGTGGCAACGTTTCGCTCTCCAGGAGCTTTATCAAGCCATTACAAACAATACATGGGCACAGGGGGTATATAAAGGCTCAGAGTGAGGTGCAGTACTAGTGAGGTACCATTTCGATGTTCACTAGTGGTAGTAGTAGTAGTAGTAGTGAACATCGAAATGGTACCTCACTAGTATTGCACCCTCTGGAGTTAACCTGGAGTTTACCTGGAGAGAGTTCCGGGGGTCAACGCCCCCGCGGCCCGGTCTGTGACCAGGCCTCCTGGTGGATCAGAGCCTGATCAACCAGGCTGTTGCTGCTGGCTGCACGCAAACCAACGTACGAGCCACAGCCCGGCTGATCAGGAACTGACTTTAGGTGCTTGTCCAGTGCCAGTTTGAAGACTGCCAGGGGTCTGTTGGTAATCCCCCTTATGTGTGCTGGGAGGCAGTTGAACAGTCTCGGGCCCCTGACACTTATTGTATGGTCTCTTAACGTGCTAGTGACACCCCTGCTTTTCATTGGGGGGATGGTGCATCGTCTGCCAAGTCTTTTGCTTTCGTAGTGAGTGATTTTCGTGTGCAAGTTCGGTACTAGTCCCTCTAGGATTTTCCAGGTGTATATAATCATGTATCTCTCCCTCCTGCGTTCCAGGGAATACAGGTTTAGGAACCTCAAGCGCTCCCAGTAATTGAGGTGTTTTATCTCCGTTATGCGCTCCGTGAAGGTTCTCTGTACATTTTCTGTGCCCATGTATTGTTTGTAATGGCTTGATAAAGCTCCTGGAGAGCGAAACGTTGCCACAATAAAATGTCACATTAGTTCTTTTACTTTACAATTAATCTTACTAAGTGTCTAGAAGTAAATACACACAGATCTAAATGTATTGTGAAAACGTGCAGTTACATTAAGTTTTATAACCTACATGAACTGTATCACTGTAGACAACAAGAGCATTTCACCCCTCCATGGAAGATGTGTTCATTTAATATCACAGACCTACAAGTCCCTCCCAAGAAGCTCATTGCTAGTAATCCCTTCCTTAAATCACTTGTTAAAGCAATTCCTCAAGAAGAAATTTCTCGCCTAGCTGGTAGTAATAAGTTATCACAAGTGATATACACTGATGGATCTAAACAGGAGTCTTCTGGCAGGGCTGCATCTGCTCTTGTTGCCACCTCCCTATATAAGAACGACAATAAATTTGTTGAAGTAGGCATGACTAGTAGGTGACTACACTGCAAAGTGAATTGTTTGCAATCCTAATGTGGGGACTTATGACACTGAGCTTGATTCTATCATCATTACTGATTCTATGTCATCACTGAATGCTCTTGACTCATATAATGACTCCAACAACATGCTCATTGGAGAAGACAGGTATAGATACTCAAAAATTCGGGACAAAGGAATTAACCACACATTGGATTACTCCTTCATGATAAAGTTGATATGTTAGCCAAGAAGAGTACCCAAAAGGAGAATGTACCTGGAGTTTACCTGGAGAGAGTTCCGGGGGTCAACGCCCCCGCGGCCCGGTCTGTGACCAGGCCTATAACTTTGATATATCTGTGTCTAGCACTAGGAATAATATTAGGAAAGAAGTAAATAATGAAAATGATTGTTATAGGAATGCAATTAGAAGCCTGAGTAGATCTATAACCCACTATGATAACATGAACGTAGATAAGTATGTTTATGGAGCAACTTGCAATATGAACAGACTGACTGATGTTGTAGTGGCCAGGCTTAGGCTTGGTTACAAGTACTTCTGGCAGTTTGGGAGACACACAGATGATGATCAAACTGAATGTAAATTATGTGATCAGGCATATGGTCACTCTCTTGAACACTATGTGCTTAATTGTCCACTTATTGAGGAATACAGAGACAGACAGTATAATAACCTATGTGACATGTCAAGATATCTTATTAATAATGAAAATAAGATACCAGATATACAAAGCAAATTTCCTAATTTGCTTGTAACAGATAAGTGAACTGTAGATATGTGGAAATAAACCCATATGTACACCTGTTAACCCTTTTGGGGCCTAGTTCCTAGGCCTTTTGTGTATCTATATGCTCTTGCACTACCCTCCACAGGATAGTTATGGGGTGCACAATAAACTAGCCACTTCGGTGGCAAAATCTAAATCTAAAATTTTGGTCTTCCTCTCCTTTTCTCACTTCCGAAAACTTGTGGGATTATTCACTGACCCTGATATTAGGGTCGTGACTCGTGTGTACTCACCTAGTTGTACTCACCTAGTTGAGGTTGCGGGGGTCGATTCAGAGCTCCTGGCCCCGCCTCTTCACTGATCGCTACTAGGTCACTCTCCCTGAGCCGTGAGCTTTATCATACCTCTGCTTAAAGCTATGTATGGATCCTGCCTCCACTACATCGTGTGTGTGTGTGTGTGTGTGTGTGTATCTAGATACAGTGGATGTCAGATATGTAGAAGCATGTACCTTCGTGCCACAGTGGATGTCGGATATGTAGAAGCATGTACCTTCATGCCACAGTGGATGTCGGATATGTAGAAGCATGTGCCTGGATACAGTGGATGTCAGATATGTAGAAGCATGTACCTTCATGCCACAGTGGATGTCGGATATGTAGAAGCACGTACCTTCATGCCACAGTGGATGTCGGATATGTAGAAGCATGTGCCTGGATACAGTGGATGTCAGATATGTAGAAGCATGTACCTTCATGCCACAGTGGATGTCGGATATGTAGAAGCACGTACCTTCATGCCACAGTGGATGTCGGATATGTAGAAGCACGTACCTTCATGCCACAGTAGATGTCGGATATGTAGAAGCATGTACCTTCATGCCACAGTGGATGTTGGATATGTAGAAGCATGTACCTTCATGCCACAGTGGATGTCGGATATGTAGAAGCATGTACCTTCATGCCACAGTGGATGTTGGATATGTAGAAGCATGTACCTTCATGCCACAGTGGATGTTGGATATGTAGAAGCATGTACCTTCATGCCACAGTGGATGTTGGATATGTAGAAGCATGTACCTTCATGCCACAGTGGATGTCGGATATGTAGAAGCACGTACCTTCATGCCACAGTGGATGTCGGATATGTAGAAGCACGTACCTTCATGCCACAGTGGATAAACAGTCCAGTTCAGTTTCTTCTACGGTTGTTACCACGGGCTACATCTCTTATTATACTGAGTTAATGATACCCTTGTTATGAACATTGTTGAACTACAACAAACAACAGTTTGCATCACTAGCCTGGAGTCCACGAAAGATAAAGCATGTCAAGAAACTGGGGAAAGTTGAAAGGTTCGCAACGAGACTGGTCCCTGAGTTAAACTAAATGAACTATAAGTAAGTAAGTAAGTTTATTCAGGTATACACAAATACAGTTACATAGAATTATCATACATAGCAGCATATGTGTAGAGAACCTAAGACAACACAAAAAAGTCAGACAGAGTGACTTATTTCCATTGGGGTCCTTTTACCTTATTATTATAATATAAAGGTTATAATATTTTCTTATTATTCTATAATGAAGATAACATCTTATTATCATACTAAAAAGACCATCTACTACACGAGGGTCATTAAGACTATCTACAATATGAGGGTCATTACTAGGAATAAGGCAAAATTTATACGTATGTTAGCTAAAAAATAGAAAATCATTCCCCTCCCTTTCTGTAGCTACATTCATCAGACATCTTTTGGCACTCTTCTTGAACTGGTTCATGCTATGACTGGCTTTGACATGTGCGGGTAGTCTGTTCCATTTCTTTATTGCTGTACAATAAAAGGTGTTTGACGCCTGGCCACTGACTGTGGGTACTACAAAGTTGTGCTCTCTCCCCCTAGTACTATGATTGCTTTGGTTCCCAACCTTGACAAAATTGACAGCAAGATATTCTGGACACTGTTTGTGAGCAATTTTATAAACATGATTTAGCTTCAGTTGTTTTACTCTGTCTTCAACATTCAGCATATCCAACTGCTGTAATTCATCCTGGCCTACATGTTCTCTTGGTCCCAGCCCCAGGATGAATCTTACGATTTTGTTCTGGGTGATTTGCAGTCTATCTTTCAGTTTTTTTGTCAAGGCAGAGTACCATGAAGAGCAAGCGTAATCCATATGGCACTGTATAAGGGCTAGACATAGGGTCCTGCGAGCCTCAGTAGGTAGACACTGTGCTTGTCTATACAAGAACTACTCTGAGGAAAGATAAGTTGAAGTGATGATGTTAGAGGACAGAAAAACCTGGAAGACATGATAAAACTCTTCAAAATAATCAGAGGACTTGATAGAGTGGACGATGATTCTTATCGAGGAAAAAATTAGGTACAGAATGGTGCAGTGACTATCTCTGTGTTGGGACAGTGACTATCTTTGTGTGCGCAGTGATTATCTCTGTGTGGGGACAGTGACTATCTCTGTGTGGGGACTATTACGCAGTGTGCTGCAGTAAAATATTTATATAGAGAAACGCTTGAAGTCGTAACAGGGACAATGACTGTCTTTGTATAGACAGTGACTATCTTTGTGTGGGCAGTGACTATCTTTTTAAGTGTGAGTCAGAAGAGTGTCTTATCTGAGTAGTACAGCAAGTCTGATTCAGGAGAGTCTTGTCTGAGTACTGCAGTAAGACTGATTCAGGAGAGTCTTGTTTGAGTACTACAGTAAGCCTGATTCAGGAGAATCTTGCCTGAGTACTACAATAAGTCTGATTCATGAGTCTTGTCTGAGTACTACAGTAAGACTGATTCATGAGTCTGAGTACTACAGTAAGACTGATTCATGAGTCTTTTCTCAGTAGTACAGTAAGTCTGATTCAGGAGAGTCTGGTCTGATTACTACAGTAAGTCTGATTCAGGAGAGTCTTGTCTGAGTACTACAGTAAGCCTGATTCATGAGTCTTGTCTGAGTACTACAGTAAGCCTGATTCATGAGTCTTGTCTGAGTACTACAGTAAGACTGATTCATGAGTCTTGTCTGAGTACTACAGTAAGCCTGATTCATGAGTCTTGTCTGAGTACTACAGTAAGCCTGATTCATGAGTCTTGTCTGAGTACTATAATAAGACTGATTCAGGAGAGTATTGTCTGAGTACTACGGTAAGACTGATTTTGTAGAGTCTTGTTTGAGTACTACAGTAAGAGTGATTCGGGAGAGTCTTGTCTGAGTACTACAGTAAGAGTGATTTGGGAGAGTCTTGTCTGAGTACTACAGTAAGACTGATTCTAGAGAGTGTTGTCTGAGTGTGGCCTAGTTCCTCCAGAGCTGACTGAGTCGTCATAAGCTCCTCTTTTCTCTTCTATGTGCGGGTTATTTATGTAGTGATTCATTCATTGTCAGTGTGAGGCACAGGGCAAAAAGTGGAGCACAGTGCGTTATGACTCATGTTTTTACATAATATTCACTTCTGAAGTGCTTCCCAGTCCTGTCGGAGTTCATTGATTAAAACCAAAAGCGTTAACACGTATACTTATTTGTGGCTGTCACAAAGAACATCTTTCATTTCACGGTCGTACAACCAGAGTTGCCTCTCCTCGCCGTTGTCTGAAGTCTCCACGCCTCAGCCTGCTAGCGTTGGCTCTCCTCATCGCTCTTTGCTCTCTTCACCGAGTGGTGGTTACTGGACCTTCCTCTTCACTATCAGGATTGGTGCGTTGGTGGCTGCCTACCCAAGGGCAGGAAGCCTCCCTCTGCACTCCTGTTGCTGTCTGAAGTCTCCACGCCTCAGCCTGAACGCGTGGTCTGCACGCCATACAGCCAGTGTTGCTGTGGAAAATTTTTAATTTTCCGAAACTATAGTGCCTAATAGGTGTTTAATGTGTCGATATGAGTCAAAAATATATTTGACAATAGGATAGAACCAAGAGTTCCCTTTGCGCATGCGCGGATGTGCGGGGGGAGAGGTCGACTCGGGCCATGGGGGAGGCGGGAGTGTTTTTAATGTAGTGAGGAGGCTGGGAAAGCATGGAACCAGGAAAGTGGCATTCACGGCGGCCTAAGGATTAATATGGGCTTCACTTCATAATAGGAAGTGTCGTAACTGTTCCTGGTGAAGAGTGAGGGAACGTGATTTACGGGACCACCGTAAAAAGGTGGTAAAATTAGTGAATAATGGTTCGACCGGGTGTGACTGGTGCGCGGCCATGGTGTGTGTCCAGGGGAAATACCCGTGTGTTAATCCTCACTCATCGGCCTCAGATCTTAATGGAGTGAACTCTAATGTGTATAATAATTATGAGACGTTAAATCGTCTTGTGAATGGTAATGTAATCAGTGATAATAACATTGAGTTAAGAGAATGCGGGATGTGAAATAAATCGCCCTGCTCCGAGTGAACGCGTGATTCTCGTACCGAGGATAGTGAAGCTTTATGGAAGCACGACTTCTAAACCGGGACAAACCGACGGATACCTCGTCCTTCTGGAATAAGAGCCGTGTCGGTGTAGCAGGACATTGAAATGAGATGGTGAATGGAGGGAATAAGGAGTATCAATCACCCACAGTTAAGTAACCCTTCTAGTTATAGCAGACTGATACTGGCCAGTTAGGTATGTTGTAATTGGATAGGTTATGGGTGATCCAGCTACATCAAGTGACCACCAGAGAATATCTGGTAAGTGGTGAGATTATGTACAAGTGTTTTCCTTGATGGATATATCCATGTGTAACCTACCCCACCCCCCTTCATTCAGTTAAACTAATATAATCTATACAGTCCACAATTAATTAGTAGCACCGTACTTGTGGGTGCTATCCAATCCATACTGGTCTCGGATAGATATGGATAAGATTGTGAGGTCGAAGGAACCACTTGCCGTGACCAGGGGTGGTTAAGTTTTCTCACATATCTACACGGGGTGACTACGGTAAACAATATGGTTGTCTCCCAATGAGTTTACTTGTATATATATAATGTTGAGGTACATACAGGTAATCACCCCTAGAAAATTTTCCATAGTTGCCTCTCCTCACCGTTCAGGGCATACAGTGCTCCATCAAGCTTCAGCTCACCTCCTAAGTGTCCTGTGCCTCCAGAGGCGGACTCCACAAGAAACTTTAAAGTTATAGCCAGGCAAGTACGTGTGTCTACTTCACACGTACTTGCCTAGCCAATTACTCTCACAGATTTGGCCGTCACATCTAATTTACGATGCCTTCAATGCCTTCCACTTCCTTCCCCCTTACCACTCCTTCTCTACTGCCAACACCTGCCTCTACTCTGTCTGCTCCTACCTCTAAGGCCTACCCTGCCTCTACCTCTTCCAAACCCAATTCTTTCTTGCTTAACCTCAAATACTCTAAATCTGATCATGCCACTATCTGCCCTGGAAATTTATTGTACCAGATCACTGGCGCTCCTCAGCTGAAAGTCTTTAATACCAACTCAGGCTTCAAACTACTTCTTGACAGACATTCTTACGAAACGTACACCAGACAAAAACCTCTCAATGCAGGCTTCACTATTATTTGGACTCCTGAGCACCGCGCCAAATGCACAGTGATCGCAAAGCACGTAGACGATTCTCTCCTGACTGCATATGACACAGACAAGAAGACTTAATAAAAGACATTAGTACTAAGAACAAAGTCTCTGTTGATGATATTTACAGACCTGAAAACTCTACCATCCTCAAAATACGCTGTTCAACTCCTTCTGAAGCCTCTACACTCTTCAATCAAGGAATCCTTGCCAAGACCATCCGCATTCCTCCAAACACACTCTTCACTCCAAACTTTCACCCCATCACACAATGTCTGAAATGCTACAAATTCGGCCACGACAAAATCTCATGCACTTCCACACAAACCTGCTCCAGATGTTCAGCAACTGGCCACTTCTGGAACACTTGCAACCTCCCCCTTAAATGTTCTAACTGCGGCGGGTCACACACAGCAGTTGCAAATTCCTGCCCTACTAGAAAGGACATTCTCTCCACCCTCAGAGCAAGCCAACCTCCCTCCCTTCTCAACCCATTCCCTACACCTCCCTCCCCTACCATACCTTCCTCCCCTACCCCCAATGCCTGGGTTACTCCACGCACTTGGTCTACCTCTCCTACTCTACACACTTCAAACACCAACACACAGACTACAAGGACTTCTTCTACATCTACACACACACTAGACTACAAAACTAACTGTCAACTCGCCACTACTGCCCACTCTGCGATGGTAATCTCTCAAGCTTACCAATCAGACTACTCACATGTCCTTAACCTAATCTTGTCTGCAAACAACCTTCCCTCTTTAATTATCCCTCCTTCCTGCTTCTCTTCTAAGCCTCCTACAACCTCTCCCTCCTTCCTCTCTCCCACTCCCCCACTTCCTACTCCCAACAGCTCTCCTCATCCTTTACCCCTCTTCACTACTTCTACACCTCCCACCAACACCCCTACTGCTGCTGCTACGACCACCCCTCCCCCCACTTCCTTATTCACTTCCTCTTCCTTTTCTAAAGCTTCCACTTCCTCATCCCATACCATAGCTTCCTCTTCCTCATCCCTTACCATAGCTTCCTCTTCCTCATCCCCTACCAAAGCTTCCACTTCCTCTGCATCCACCTTCGCCCACTCCTCCACCACAACCAAAACTTCATCCAGATCCAACTCCACCTCCTCCAGACAAAATCCACTCAAACCTAAACCTGCCCCAACTTCTGACAGACAGACCAAAGAACATAAAAACAGATCAATCTCTTCCTTCCCTTCCAGGAAGCGGGTCCGTAGCACCTACAAACACACATCCACTGATGGCACCACTATCACGGGCTTTAATCCAAATTCCTCCCCCGACATTAACTTTGCTATGACGAAACCATTAAATCGTGCTTAAGGTGATTCAGTTCAACGTACGTTCTTACTTTACAATTAGACACCTACTGGCCGAGCTCCTTGAAGCAGAGAGCCCAGATATTGTTTTGCTAAACAGTACCTGCCTCAAAGCCCCTCAACGTATCCGCCATTATGGTTATACTGCACTACAGTCCCCCTATGATCCCCACGATGGGGTTGCCATCCTTGTCAAATCCAACATAAAACACGAATTTTTCCCAATCCCTTTTATTCACCAACACTGTCTTGCAGTCAGAATACACACCCACCTTGGTCCCTTTATCTTTTTCACCACCTATGCTCGCCCAAACACTACTCTCAACATACACGACCTTTCCTTAGTCTTCAACTACACCAACACACCAACATACCTACTAGCTGATATGAATGCCAAACACACCGCCTTTCATCACACCAGTAACAACCAACTTGGTCATCAATTACTCAACTTCACAAACCACAAACACCTAGTTCACCTTGGCCCAGACTTCAACACCTTCTACAATCACACTGGCCAAGGCAAACCCGACATCATTCTGGCAAACCGAGCCAGCTCTTTCTTTCAACACTACATATCACCTGGCCCTATTACAGGCTCTGATCACATTCCCGTCATCTTACACATCTCCTCCAACCCTATCCTCATCCCGGCCACACCTTCCTTCTCCTACAAACAACACATAGATAATTCTAACCTCACCTATGACTACAACAACAAACCCATCTCTGACAGTGACACTCAACTTGCTCTCATCCAAGACACCATTACACAAGCAGCCAACACCGCAATACCAAAGAAAACTCACACCACTCGTTATTCCTTCAAACCTCAATCAGAACAAGAAGACTAATTATCTGTTACCACAACCGCTTTCTCTGCAACACACATAGATTTAATCAACCATACCCCCGGCCGGGGGTATGGTTTATTTGCAATCGTGTCATTACGATTTAATCAAGTCCGATTAGATCTCATTTACCTCAGAAACAACATTCTACACAGTCTAGACCAAGACCACAACAATCACTGGTCACAGCTCGTACTTCAGGCGGACAAACAGCGTATCAAAAGCACCAAAGCCTTCTGGAACTTTATCAAAAAAATCAGAGGCACCACTCCCACCAACAAATTCAAACACATCACCCACAACAACACACACATCTCAGACCCGCAGGCTGCTACTAACATCTTCAAACACATCTGGGAGAGCATCTTCTACCCTCACCCACCACACCCTAACGCTATTCAACACATTCAGAACATAGAACACTGGAACACTACACACACACACGAAACAACACCAGACAGCCATATCCATCTGGACTCTCTTACCTCCTCCCAAGAACTTGACACTTGACACATGAAGTTATAAATAAAGACAATAGATCAGGTCAGCAAACAAAGGGGGACAGCAGAGGGCAGCAAGGGACTAGCTCCCTTAAGGTTTACTATACTAATAGCAGGAGTGCAAGAAATAAGATAGATGAGCTAAGATTAATTGCAAGTGCAGGAAACATAGATATTATTGCTATAACAGAGACCTGGCTCAATCTGAAAGATAGAGAGATGCCCTCTGAATGTCACATACAAGGCTATAAATTATTCTACACTGACAGGGTCAACAGGAAAGGTGGTGGAGTAGCGATGTATGTCAGAGACAATTTAAATTGTTGTGTTAGACAAGATATTAAATTAGAAGCGTCAGCCACTGAATCTGTTTGGTTACAGCTTCTCGAGGGCCGAGAAAAACTAATTTTGGGTGTGATTTACAGGGCCCCAAATCTTGATAGGGATTGCAGTAAATTTTTATGGGACGAAATTCGTAAGGCATCTACATACGAAAATGTTGTGCTAATGGGAGATTTCAACTATAGACAGATTGACTAGAGCAATTTGACAGGAAATTTAGAGTCAGGTGACTTTCTTGATACAATCCAGGATTGTTTTTTAAAACAGTTTGTGACAGAGCCAACTAGGGGAAATAACCTCCTTGACTTGGTTCTTGCAAGTAGGGAAACACTAATTAATAATCTTGAGGTTAATGATGAGCTTGGGGAAAGTGATCACAAATCACTCAGTTTTAATATATCATGGAATTCCCCTAATAATGGCACTCAAGTCTCCGTCCCTGACTTTCGCTTGGCTGATTTCATAGGACTGAAAAATTACTTAGGTGGGCTGAACTGGAATGACCTGACTAAGGGTCAGGTAGGTGGTGATGGTTGCCGATATGATGCTTTCCAGGGCATAGTTCTAGCTGCTCAGTCAAATTATGTTCCAAATAGGGAAATCAGATCAAACAAAAATGATCCTAAATGGATGAACAATAGATTAAAATATCTGATTGGTCAAAAGAGAGGCATATATAGGCAAATCAAAAGAGGAGAGGGGCAATTAAGAAATCGATATATTCAGTTAAAGAGAGAAATAAAAAGGGGAATTAGAAAAGCAAAAAGAGATTATGAGGTTAAAGTTGCAAGAGAATCGAAGACTAACCCAAAAGGATTCTTTCAGGTATACAGAAGTAAGATCAGGGACAAGATAGGCCCACTCAAAAGTTCCTCGGGTCAGCTCACTGACAGTGATAAGGAAATGTGTAGAATTTTTAACACATACTTCCTCTCAGTTTTTACACAGGAGGATACCAGCGATTTTCCAGTAATGATAAATTATGTAGAACAGGACGATAATAAACTGCACGATTAGGGTCACAAGTGACATGGTCCTTAGGCAAATAGATAAATTAAAACCTAACAAATCCCCAGGCCCTGATGAACTGTATGCAAGGGTTCTAAAGGAATGTAAAGAGGAGCTTAGCACACCTTTGGCATACTTTTCAACATATCACTACAAACTGGCATGGTGCCAGATAAGTGGAAAATGGCAAATGTGATACCTATTTTCAAAACAGGTGACAGGTCCTTAGCTTCGAACTATAGACCAATAAGCCTAACCTCCATAGTGGGAAAATTTATGGAATCAATAATTGCCGAGGCAGTTCGTAGCCACCTTGAAAAGCATAAATTAATCAACGAATCTCAGCATGGTTTTACAAAGGGGCGTTCCTGCCTTACGAATTTATTAACTTTTTTCACTAAGGTATTTGAGGAGGTAGATCATGGTAATGAATATGATATTGTGTATATGGACTTCAGTAAGGCTTTTGACAGGGTCCCACATCAGAGACTATTGAAGAAAATTAGAGCACATGGAATAGGAGGAGAATTTTTTTCCTGGATAGAGGCATGGTTGACAAATAGGCAGCAGAGAGTTTGCATAAATGGGGAGAAATCAGAGTGGGGAAGCGTCACGAGCGGTGTTCCACAGGGGTCAGTGTTGGGCCCCCTGCTGTTCACAATCTACATAAACGACATAGATGAGGGCATAAAGAGCGACATCGGCAAGTTTGCCGATGACACCAAAATAGGCCGTCGAATTCATTCTGACGAGGACATTGGAGCACTCCAGGAAGATTTGAATAGACTGATGCAGTGGTCGGAGAAGTGGCAGATGCAGTTTAATATAGACAAATGCAAAGTTCTAAATGTTGGACAGGACAATAACCATGCCACATATAAACTAAATAATGTAGATCTTAATATTACGGATTGCGAAAAAGATTTAGGAGTTCTGGTTAGCAGTAATCTGAAACCAAGACAACAGTGCATAAGTGTTCGCAATAAAGCTAATAGAATCCTTGGCTTCATATCAAGAAGCATAAATAATAGGAGTCCTCAGGTTGTTCTTCAACTCTATACATCCTTGGTTAGGCCTCATTTAGATTATGCTGCACAGTTTTGGTCACCGTATTACAGAATGGATATAAATTCTCTGGAAAATGTACAAAGGAGGATGACAAAGTTGATCCCATGTATCAGAAACCTTCCCTATGAGGATAGACTAAGGGCCCTGAATCTGCACTCTCTAGAAAGACGTAGAATTAGGGGGGATATGATTGAGGTGTATAAATGGAAGACAGGAATAAATAAAGGGGATGTAAATAGTGTGCTGAAAATATCTAGCCTAGACAGGACTCGCAGCAATGGTTTTAAGTTGGAAAAATTCAGATTCAGGAAGGATATAGGAAAGTACTGGTTTGGTAATAGAGTTGTGGATGAGTGGAACAAACTCCCGAGTACAGTGATAGAGGCCAGAACGTTGTGTAGCTTTAAAAATAGGTTGGATAAATACATGAGTGGATGTGGGTGGGTGTGAGTTGGACCTGATAGCTTGTGCTACCAGGTCGGTTGCCGTGTTCCTCCCTTAAGTCAATGTGACCTGACCTGACTAGGTTGGGTGCATTGGCTTAAGCCGGTAGGAGACTTGGACCTGCCTCGCATGGGCCAGTAGGCCTTCTGCAGTGTTCCTTCGTTCTTATGTTCTTATGTTCACCAACACAGACGTTAAAACTCTCCTCAGACACCTTCCTTCGAAGGCCCCTGGTGCCTCTGGCCTAAACCATATTATCCTGAAACACCTTCCTGACTCTATCATTACTGCCTACACAAACCTCCTCAATGCCTCCCTTGCCTCTGGATACTTCCCTTCCCTCTTCAAAGCTGCTACTGCTATTCTCCCTCCTAAACCCAATAAAGACCACTCTGACCCTAGAAACTGTCGCTCTATCAGCCTCCTCGAAACTTTAGGAAAACTCTTTGAAAAACTCACCAATCATCGCCTTCGCAGATACCTGGAACACAATTCTCTACTTTCTGATGGCCAGTTTGGTTTCAGAACACACAGATCCACACAGGATGCCATTAACATCATTCTCAACTACATCCACATCAACACAAAACAAAGAAACAGGACAGCCTTGGTTGCAAAAGACGTTGAAAAAGCCTTTGACACTGTCTGGCACGAAGGGCTCAAGTACAAACTCTGCACTAACTTCAACCTACCTCTCAATACTCGTAAACTCCTCTGCAACTTCCTAGACGGCGGTACCATGAGAATCAAATTCCAAGGCTGTTACTCTGACTACTTCACGCTAAATGCCGGAGTACCCCAGGGATCTGTCCTCTCCCCTACCCTCTACATTTTATACACTAACGACATTCCAACACCTGTATACCACAACTCCATCACACTAGCCTATGCAGACGACATTACACAACTTATCACTCATGCCAATATAGATACACTCACACACAAAACACAAAATGAGGTCGACAGGATAGCCATCTGGGAACAAAAATGGAGGATCAAAACCAATGCAGCTAAATCCAGCATTACATATTTTAACTACAGGAAACGTGATCCTCCATTGCCTGTCGAGCTCAGAACAGCTGACACCCGCACAATCTGTCACTGCCCTTGGCGTTAATCTTGACTACCTTCTTCGTTTACATGGACATATTCAGTCAAGGCATGCAATAGCTAGTAAGGCCCTTGGGGGCCTCTGCAAGCTGAAACATGCCTCTCAACGCACCAAACTACACCTCTACAAATCCCTAATACGCCCTCTGATAACTTACTCTCCTCTAGCCCTCTCTCTTGCAGCAAAAACAAACTTACTTAACCTGCAGCGTGTCCAGAACAAGGCGCTGCCCTGGGTGCTTGATGTCAGTTGGGAGGACTTCGCCACAAGCGAGTCTCTCCATGCCCAATTAGACATCCCTGCACTGATTCTGTACTGGAAGACGCTCAGTGACAGACAGATAAACATCAAAATGGTATACAATACCGACAGGTTGTTAGGTAAGACACATATGCAACAGTTAGACAACTTTATTCCGAAACGTTTCGCCTACACAGTAGGCTTCTTCAGTCGAATACAGAAAGTAGGCAGGAACAGTAGAGATGTGAAGACGATGTAATCAGTCCATCACCCTTGTAGTCGTAGAATTTGAGGTTGTCAGTCCCTCGGCCTGGAGAAGTTCAGTTCCATAGTCAGGAACTATCTGAAGATCAAGCGACAGTGCAGAGAATTAAATACTGTCGGAAGGAGAGGTGCAGGGTAGTAGTAGTAATAGTAGTAGTAATGAGAATGGAGCCACTGAGAGGTCATGTCCCTCTCAGATCCAACACTTCTCACTTGAAAAGTTTGTCCAAGGTGTTTTCTGTACCAAGATGCCATGTGTTGCCATGTGATGTTCATCTTGTCAGACACTGCAACACATGGCATCTTGGTACAGAAAACACCTTGGACAAACTTTTCAAGTGAGAAGTGTTGGATCTGAGAGGGACATGACCTCTCAGTGGCTCCATTCTCATTACTACTACTATTACTACTACTACCCTGCACCTCTCCTTCCGACAGTATTTAAGTCTCCGCACTGTCGCTTGATCTTCAGATAGTTCCTGACTATGGAACTGAACTTCTCCAGGCCGAGGGACTGACAACCTCAAATTCTACGACTACAAGGGTGATGGACTGATTACATCGTCTTCACATCTCTACTGTTCCTGCCTACTTTCTGTATTCGACTGAAGAAGCCTACTGTGTAGGCGAAACGTTTCGGAATAAAGTTGTCTAACTGTTGCATATGTGTCTTACCTAACGACAGACAGATAGACAAACTTGAGACACGACACGACTATTGGACCTCTCTCCTAGACGAAGACATTCGCAGACCCACAAACCAACACAACCTTTTCTACTCCTTGCATGATCCTGCTCCTAACCCTATTTACAAATAATCTTGGATTCTCTGACAGGTACCTTCTATGACAGGTACCATTCTCTGACCCACATTCGCCTTAGCTTTTGGGTTAAGACATGGCCCAGTTCTACACTCCTCTCTAGCGCTAAACGTCGCATGTCCCTTCCTCCCCGCTCACCCCACCGGAGACCCAACAGAGGAGCCTGAATTTCTATTCTCAATATCTGTCCCACGATCGCATTCGCTGCTGGGTTAAGCCCTGGCTCTATTTCTACGACTAAGAACACTCCTCTCCAGCACTATTCTTCGTCTGTCCCATCTTCCCCGCTCATCCCATTTGGAATCTTACCTGAACTTTCGTTCGTTCGTTCGAACATCTTTCTTGTAAGTGGTTACAGCAACTGCTCTGGAGACGACAGCTACTGCAGTCCGTACACTAAGAGAGATGTTGTTCAGTCTGGGGATGAGGAGGATGCTGAGAAAGATGCAGAAGAGTAGGAGAAAGTTTCAAAGAGGACATAAATATCTGGTCATAAATATCTGCATTATCAGTGGGATTAGATAAAAGATTATTTTTACATGATGTCCTTAGAAGCTTCCACATTGTATAAGATATTATGCACTTCAGATATCACTTACTGATATTTTTCTGGCTGATAAATGTGTAAAATGTCGTGTGGATCCATTTCTTCGCACATATAAAATGAATAACTATTTAGCACAATTTTACATTAATTTTCCACCGAGAGGTTAAAGTTGACCCTGAAGTAACCTTTACCACCTGATTTTAACTTTGAATTTAAAAACTTCAGAAATGGATTCTACATATCATAAACCAGTAAAATTAAATTTCCAAGATGGTGACCAGTGGCCATCTTGGATTTTTGCAAAATGACAGAGGTTCAAAAATTAAATACCAGAGTTTTCCATGGATAAAGATGGTGCCACCATGATTAATTTGTGTTTAAACTCCAAGGTAATACAACTCCATGGTAATACAACTCTATGGTAATAGGGTGGCCCGGTGGCCTGGTGGCTAAAGCTCCCGCTTCACACACGGAGGGCCCGGGTTCGATTCCCGGCGGGTGGAAACATTTCGACACGTTTCCTTACACCTGTTGTCCTGTTCACCTAGCGGCAAATAGGTACCTGGGTGTTAGTCGACTGGTGTGGGTCGCATCCTGGGGGACAAGATTAAGGACCCCAATGGAAATAAGTTAGACAGTCCTCGATGACGTACTGACTTTCTTGGGTTATCCTGGGTGGCTAACCCTCCGGGGTTAAAAATCCGAACGAAATCTTATCTTATCTTATCTTAACTCTATGGTAGCACAACTCCATGAGAATACAACTCCATTGGAATACAACTCCATGGTAATACAGCTCCATGGGAATACAACTCCATGGCAGCACAACTCCATGGTAGTACAACTCCATAGTAGTACAACTCCATTTGAGTGCACCTCCATGGTAGTACAACTCCATGGTAGTACAACTCCATAGTAGTACAACTCCATTGGAGTACACCTCCATGGTAGTACAACTCCATGGTAGTATACCTCCATGGTAGTACAACTCCATGGTAGTACACCTCCATGGTAGTACAACTCCATGGTAGTACAACTCCATGGTAGTACAACTCCATAGTAGTACAACTCCATTGGAGTACACCTCCATGGTAGTACAACTCCATGGTAGTACAACTCCATGGTAGTACAACTCCATGGGAGTACACCTCCATGGTAGTACAACTCCATGGTAGTACAACTCCATGGTAGTACAACTCCATGGGAGTACACCTCCATGGTAGTACAACTCCATGGTAGTACAACTCCATGCTAGTACAACTCCATGGTAGAACAATTCATGGGAGTACAACTCCATGGGAGTACAACTACATGGTAATACAACTCCAGGGAAGTACAACTCCATGGTAGTACAACTCCATGGTAGTACAACTTCATGGTAGTACAACTCCATGGTAGTACAACTTCATGGTAGTACAATTCCAAGGTAGTACAACTCCAGGGAAGTACAACTCCATGGGAGTACAATTCCATGTTAGTACAACTCCATGGTAGTACAACTCCATAGTAGTACATCTCCATGGTAGTACAATTCCATGGAAGTACAACTCCATGGTAGTACAATTCATGGGAGTACAACTCCATGGGAGTACAACTCCATCTTAGTACAACTTTATGATAGTACAACTCCATGGTAGCACAACTCAATGGTAGTACAACTCAATGGTAGTGCAACTGAATGGTAGTATAACTTCATGGGAGTATAACTCCATGGCAGTGCAACTCCATGGTAGAACAACTCCATGGTAGTATAATTCCATGGTAGTACAACTTCATGGTAGCACAACTCCATGGTAGTACAACTCCATGGTGGTACAACTCCATGGTAGTACAACTCCATGGTAGTATAACTCCATGGTAGTACAACGCCATGGTAGTACAACTCCATGGGAGTACAACTCGATGGTAGTACAACTCCATGGTAGTACAACTCCATGGGAGTACAACTCCATGGTAGTACAACTCCATGGTAGTACAAATTCATGGTAGTACAACTCCATGGTAGTACAACTCCCTGGGAGTACAACTCCATGGTAGTACAACTCCATGGTAGTACAACTTCATGGTAGTACAACTTCATGGTAGTACAGCTCCATGGTAGTACAACTCCATGGTAGTACACCTCCATGGTAGTACAACTTCATGGTAGTACAACTCCATGGGAGTACAAATCCATGGTAGTACAACTCCATGGTAGTACAACTTCATGGTAGTACAACTTCATGGTAGTACAACTCCATGGTAGTACAACTCCATGGTAGTACACCTCCATGGTAGTACAACTTCATGGTAGTACAACTCCATGGGAGTACAAATCCATGGTAGTACAACTCCATGGTAGTACACCTCCATGGTAGTACAACTTCATGATAGTACAACTTCATGGTAGTACAACTCCATGGTAGTACAACTCCATTGTAGTACACCTCCATGGTAGTACAACTTCATGGTAGTACAACTCCATGGTAGTACACCTCCATGGTAGTACAACTTCATGGTAGTACAACTCCATGGTAGTACAACTCCATGGGAGTACAACTCCATGGTAGTACAACTCCATGGTAGTACAACTTCATGGTAGTACAACTCCATGGTAGTACAACTTCATGGTAGTACAACTTCATGGGAGTACAACTCCATGGTAGTACAACTCCATGGGAGTACAACTCCATGGTAGTACAACTCCATGGTAGTACAACTTCATGGTAGTACAACTTCATGGTAGTACAACTCCATGGTAGTTCAACTTCATGGTAGTACAACTTCATGGTAGTACAACTCCATGGTAGTACAACTTCATGGTAGTACAACTTCATGGTAGTACAACTCCATGGTAGTACACCTCCATGGTAGTACAACTTCATGGTAGTACAACTCCATGGTAGTTCAACTCCATGGTAGTTCAACTCCATGGTAGTACAACTCCATGGTAGTACAACTTCATGGTAATACAACTCCATGGTAGTACAACTCCATGGTAGTACAACTCCATGGTAGTACAACTCCATGGTAGTACAACTCCATGGTAGTACAACTCCATGGTAGTACAACTTCATGGTAGTACAACTCCATGGTAGTACAACTCCATGGTAGTACAACTTCATGGTAGTACAACTTCATGGTAGTACAACTCCATGGTAGTACAACTCCATGGTAGTACAACTCCATGGTAGTACAACTCCATGGTAGTACAACTCCATGGTAGTACAACTCCATGGTAGTACAACTTCATGGTAGTACAACTTCATGGTAGTACAACTCCATGGTAGTACAACTCCATGGTAGTACAACTCCATGGTAGTACAACTCCATGGTAGTACAACTCCATGGTAGTACAACTCCATGGTAGTACAACTTCATGGTAGTACAACTCCATGGTAGTACAACTTCATGGTAGTACAACTCCATGGTAGTACAACTCCATGGTAGTACAACTTCATGGTAGTACAACTCCATGGTAGTACAACTCCATGGTAGTACAACTCCATGGTAGTACAACTCCATGGTAGTACAACTTCATGGTAGTACAACTTCATGGTAGTACAACTCCATGGTAGTACAACTCCATGGTAGTACAACTCCATGGTAGTACAACTCCATGGTAGTACAACTCCATGGTAGTACAACTCCATGGTAGTACACCTCCATGGTAGTACAACTCCATAGTAGTACAACTCCATTGGAGTACACCTCCATGGTAGTACAACTCCATGGTAGTACACCTCCATGGTAGTACAACTCCATGGTAGTACACCTCCATGGTAGTACAACTCCATGGTAGTACAACTCCATGGTAGTACACCTCCATGGTAGTACAACTCCATGGTAGTACAACTCCATGGTAGTACAACTCCATGGTAGTACAACTTCATGGTAGTACAACTCCATGGTAGTACAACTCCATGGTAGTACAACTTCATGGTAGTACAACTTCATGGTAGTACAACTCCATGGTAGTACAACTCCATGGTAGTACAACTCCATGGTAGTACAACTCCATGGTAGTACAACTCCATGGTAGTACAACTTCATGGTAGTACAACTCCATGGTAGTACAACTTCATGGTAGTACAACTCCATGGTAGTACAACTCCATGGTAGTACAACTCCATGGTAGTACAACTCCATGGTAGTACAACTCCATGGTAGTACAACTCCATGGTAGTACAACTCCATGGTAGTACAACTCCATGGTAGTACAACTTCATGGTAGTACAACTCCATGGTAGTACAACTCCATGGTAGTACAACTCCATGGTAGTACAACTCCATGGTAGTACAACTCCATGGTAGTACAACTCCATGGGAGTACAACTCCATGGTAGTACAACTCCATGGTAGTACAACTTCATGGTAGTACAACTCCATGGTAGTACAACTTCATGGTAGTACAACTCCATGGTAGTACAACTCCATGGTAGTACAACTTCATGGTAGTACAACTTCATGGTAGTACAACTCCATGGTAGTACAACTCCATGGTAGTACAACTCCATGGTAGTACAACTCCATGGTAGTACAACTTCATGGTAGTACAACTTCATGGTAGTACAACTCCATGGTAGTACAACTCCATGGTAGTACAACTCCATGGTAGTACAACTCCATGGTAGTACAACTCCATGGTAGTACAACTCCATGGTAGTACACCTCCATGGTAGTACAACTCCATAGTAGTACAACTCCATTGGAGTACACCTCCATGGTAGTACAACTCCATGGTAGTATACCTCCATGGTAGTACAACTCCATGGTAGTACACCTCCATGGTAGTACAACTCCATGGTAGGACAACGCCATGGTAGTACACCTCCATGGTAGTACAACTCCATGGTAGAACACCTCCATGGTAGTACAACTCCATAGTAGTACAACTCCATTGGAGTACACCTCCATGGTAGTACAATTCCATGGTAGTATACCTCCATGGTAGTACAACTCCATGGTAGTACACCTCCATGGTAGTACAACTCCATGGTAGTACAACTCCATGGTAGTACAACTCCATAGTAGTACAACTCCATTGGAGTACACCTCCATGGTAGTACAACTCCATGGTAGTACAACTCCATGGTAGTACAACTCCATGGGAGTACACCTCCATGGTAGTACAACTCCATGGTAGTACAACTCCATGGTAGTACAACTTCATAGTAGTACAACTCCATTGGAGTACACCTCTATGGTAGTACAACTCCATGGTAGTACAACTCCATGGTAGTACAACTCCATGGTAGTACAACTCCATGGAAGTACAACTCCATGGTAGAACAATTCCAAGGTAGTACAACTCCATGGTAGTACAACTCCATGGTAGTACAACTCCATGGTAGTACAACTCCATGGTAGTACAACTCCATGGCAGTACAACTCCATGGTAGTACAACTCCATGGTAGTACAACTCCATGGTAGTATAACTCCATGGTAGTACAACTCCATGGAAGTACAACTCCATGGTAGTACAATTCATGGGAGTACAACTCCATGGTAGAACAATTCCAAGGTAGTACAACTCCATGGAAGTACAACTCCATGGGAGTACAATTCCATGTTAGTACAACTCCATGGTAGTACAACTCCATGGTAGTACAACTCCATGGCAGTACAACTCCATAGTAGTACATCTCCATGGTAGTACAATTCCATGGAAGTACAACTCCATGGTAGTACAATTCATGGGAGTACAACTCCATGGGAGTACAACTCCACAGTAGGACAACTCCATGGGAGTACAACTCCATGGTAGGACAACTCCATGGTAGTACAACTCCATCTTAGTACAACTTTATGATAGTACAACTCCATGGTAGCACAACTCCATGGTAGTACAACTCGATGGTAGTGCAACTGAATGGTAGTATAACTTCATGGGAGTATAACTCCATGGCAGTGCAACTCCATGGTAGCACAACTCCATGGTAGTACAACTCCATGGTAGTATAACTCCATGGTAGTACAACTTCATGGTAGCACAACTCCATGGTAGTACAACTCCATGGTGGTACAACTCCATGGTAGTACAACTCCATGGTAGTATAACTCCATGGTAGTACAACTCCATGGTAGTACAACTCCATGGGAGTACAACTCCATGGTAGTACAACTCCATGGTAGTACAACTCCATGGGAGTACAACTCCATGGTAGTACAACTCCATGGTAGTACAACTTCATGGTAGTACAACTCCATGGTAGTACAACTCCCTGGGAGTACAACTCCATGGTAGTACAACTCCACGGTAGTACAACTTCATGGTAGTACAACTTCATGGTAGTACAGCTCCATGGTAGTACAACTTCATGGTAGTACAACTCCATGGTAGTACAACTTCATGGTAGTACAACTCCATGGTAGTACAACTCCATGGTAGTACAACTTCATGGTAGTACAACTCCATGGTAGTACAACTCCATGGTAGTACAACTCCATGGTAGTACAACTCCATGGTAGTACAACTTCATGGTAGTACAACTTCATGGTAGTACAACTCCATGGTAGTACAACTCCATGGTAGTACAACTCCATGGTAGTACAACTCCATGGTAGTACAACTCCATGGTAGTACAACTCCATGGTAGTACAACTCCATGGTAGTACAACTTCATGGTAGTACAACTCCATGGTAGTACAACTTCATGGTAGTACAACTCCATGGTAGTACAACTTCATGGTAGTACAACTCCATGGTAGTACAACTTCATGGTAGTACAACTTCATGGTAGTACAACTCCATGGTAGTACAACTTCATGGTAGTACAACTTCATGGTAGTACAACTCCATGGTAGTACAACTTCATGGTAGTACAACTCCATGGTAGTACAACTTCATGGTAGTACAACTCCATGGTAGTACAACTTCATGGTAGTACAACTCCATGGTAGTACAACTTCATGGTAGTACAACTTCATGGTAGTACAACTCCATTATAGTACAACTTCATGGTAGTACAACTCCATGGTAGTACAACTTCATGGTAGTACAACTTCATGGTAGTACAACTCCATGGTAGTACAACTCCATGGTAGTACAACTTCATGGTAGTACAACTTCATGGTAGTACAACTTCATGGTAGTACAACTTCATGGTAGTACAACTCCATGGTAGTACAACTTCATGGTAGTACAACTCCATGGTAGTACAACTCCATGGTAGTACAACTCCATTATAAACATTCCTAGTATAAATATAACCAGCTTCAAGAAATGGTAATATACGACCATCAATAATGTTTCCTGGTTGATGTTATTAGGTCGAGTTTATCTTATCGTCTCTAGTGTCAGGTGTTTAATAACCATCCAGGTGTATATTGTGTCACATGTGGTTTATGTGTCAGGTGTTTAATAACCATCCAGGTGTATATTGTGTCACATGTGGTTAATGTGTCAGGTGTTTAATAACCATTCAGGTGTATATTGTGTCACATGTGGTTAATGTGTCAGGTGTTTAATAACCATCCAGGTGTATATTGTGTCACATGTGGTTAATGTGTCAGGTGTTTAATAACCATTCAGGTGTATATTGTGTCACATGTGGTTTATGTGTCAGGTGTTTAATAACCATCCAGGTGTATATTGTGTCACATGTGGGTTATGTGTCAGGTGTTTAATAACCATTCAGGTGTATATTGTGTCACATGTGGTTTATGTGTCAGGTGTTTAATAACCATCCAGGTGTATATTGTGTCACATGTGGTTTATGTGTCAGGTGTTTAATAACCATCCAGGTGTATATTGTGTCACATGTGGTTAATGTGTCAGGTGTTTAATAACCATCCAGGTGTATATTGTGTCACATGTGGTTAATGTGTCAGGTGTTTAATAACCATTCAGGTGTATATTGTGTCACATGTGGTTAATGTGTCAGGTGTTTAATAACCATTCAGGTGTATATTGTGTCACATGTGGTTAATGTGTCAGGTGTTTAATAATCATCCAGGTGTATATTGTGTCACATGTGGTTAATGTGTCAGGTGTTTAATAACCATTCAGGTGTATATTGTGTCACATGTGGTTAATGTGTCAGGTGTTTAATAACCATCCAGGTGTATATTGTGTCACATGTGGTTAATGTGTCAGGTGTTTAATAACCATTCAGGTGTATATTGTGTCACATGTGGTTAATGTGTCAGGTGTTTAATAACCATCCAGGTGTATATTGTGTCACATGTGGTTAATGTGTCAGGTGTTTAATAACCATCCAGGTGTATATTGTGTCACATGTGGTTAATGTGTCAGGTGTTTAATAACCATCCAGGTGTATATTGTGTCACATGTGGTTAATGTGTCAGGTGTTTAATAACCATCCAGGTGTATATTGTGTCACATGTGGTTAATGTGTCAGGTGTTTAATAACCATCCAGGTGTATATTGTGTCACATGTGGTTAATGTGTCAGGTGTTTAATAACCATCCAGGTGTATAGTGTGTCACATGTGGTTAATGTGTCAGGTGTTTAATAACCATCCAGGTGTATATTGTGTCACATGTGGTTTATGTGTCAGGTGTTTAATAACCATCCAGGTGTATATTGTGTCACATGTGGTTTATGTGTCAGGTGTTTAATAACCATTCAGGTGTATATTGTGTCACATGTGGTTTATGTGTCAGGTGTTTAATAACCATTCAGGTGTATATTGTGTCACATGTGGTTTATGTGTCAGGTGTTTAATAACCATCCAGGTGTATATTGTGTCACATGTGGTTTATGTGTCAGGTGTTTAATAACCATCCAAGTGTATATTGTGTCACATGTGGTTTATGTGTCAGGTGTTTAATAACCATCCAAGTGTATATTGTCACATGTGGTTTATGTGTCAGGTGTTTAATAACCATCCAAGTGTATATTGTGTCACATGTGGTTTATGTGTCAGGTGTTTAATAACCATTCAGGTGTATATTGTGTCACATGTGGTTTATGTGTCAGGTGTTTAATAACCATTCAGGTGTATATTGTGTCACATGTGGTTTATGTGTCAGGTGTTTAATAACCATCCAGGTGTATATTGTGTCACATGTGGTTTATGTGTCAGGTGTTTAATAACCATCCAAGTGTATATTGTGTCACATGTGGTTTATGTGTCAGGTGTTTAATAACCATCCAGGTGTATATTGTGTCACATGTGGTTTATGTGTCAGGTGTTTAATAACCATCCAGGTGTATATTGTGTCACATGTGGTTTATGTGTCAGGTGTTTAATAACCATCCAGGTGTATATTGTGTCACATGTGGTTTATGTGTCAGGTGTTTAATAACCATCCAGGTGTATATTGTGTCACATGTGGTTTATGTACTGGAGCTTTGAGTGGTGGAAGTTTACATAGTACAGGTTTATATAGTAGAAATTTATAGAGGTTTATTAGTAATAATTTATATAGTAGAGGTTTATATGGTAAAAATTTATATAGTGCAGATTTATATAGTAGAGGTTTATATAGTAAAAATTTATATAGTTGAGGTTTATATAGTAGAAATTTATTTAGTTGATGTTTATATAGTAGAAATTTAAATAGTAGAGGTTTATATAGTAGAAATTTATATAGTTGAGGTTTATATAGTAGAAATTTATATAGTTGAGGTTTATATAGTAGAAATTTATATAGTTGAGGTTTATATAGTAGAAATTTATTTAGTTGAGGTTTATATAGTAGAAATTTATATAGTAGAGGTTTATATAGTAAAAAATTATATAATAGATTTTTAATAATAGAGGTTTATATAGAATAGATTTATGTAGTAGAAATTTATATAATAGAGGTTTATATAATAGAGGTTGATATAATATGAATTTTGGAATATAAAGTTGGGAAGGACATCTAAACTGTTGTGTCTGGGCGACTCTACAAAGACAGCAATTTTTTTTTTATATTTTATTTAAAAACTTTACAGCTTACTATTAAATAAAAATATATAAAATGGGTACAGTAGGATCCTGAATCCTACACAACATACACTAACAATCCTACACAACATACACTAACAATCCTACACAACATACACTAACAATCCTACACAACATACACTAACAATCCTACACAACATACACTAACAATCCTACACAACATACACTAACAATCCTACACAACATATTTATTTATTATTTATTTATTATCAATTTGAGCACACATACAGAGGTACAAAAAAATACAGGTAAGAGCAGTATGCCAAAGCCACTTATACTATGCATAGCATTACGGGCTGGCTTAAAATTAACTTAAGATTAACTAAGCAATGATGAAATCAGTGATAAAACATTAATGTAAACAGATAACTATAAAGCACAAGTGAGTATTACAAAGACAGGTCATATGGTTGCATGCATTGTTGTACATTCAGTAGAATGGAGTATTCTGTTAGGTAGTGTTTTTAAAAAATAATAAAGTTAGATGGGGTTTTAGGTTGAACATTTATGTGATATAATTGTGAGAAACATTTAAGATATACAATTTATATGGTTCAGTTATTCAGTATTTATTTGGTTTTGGGTGAATAAGTGATCTTTGAGAAGAGACTTGAATTTATAAACAGGTAGTGTTTCTTTTATATTTACAGGTAATGAATTCCAGATTTTAGGGCCTTTTATGTGCATTGAGTTTTTGCATAGTGTGAGATGGACACGAGGAACATCAAAGAGTGATCTGTGCCTTGTGTTATGGTCATGTGTTCTGTTGAGGTTGGCAAGGAGATGTTTGAGGGGAGGGTTAATATCAGAGTTAAGTGTTCTATGTATGTAATAGGTGCAGTAATAAGTATGGATGTTTTGTATGGTGAGTAGGTTTAGTGTATTGAATATTGGTGGAGTGTGCTGCCTGTAGTGAGAATTTGTTATCATTCTAACTGCAGCCTTTTGTTGGGTAATTAGTGGTCTGAGATGGTTAATTGTTGTTGAGCCCCATGCACAAATTCCATAGGTGAGATAGGGGTAAATAAGAGAGTGATATAGGGCCAGGAGGGCTGACTGTGGAACATAGTACCGTATCTTCGATAGTATGCCTACAGTCTTGGAAATTTTCTTTGAAATTTGTTGTATATGTGTATGAAATTTGAGTCTATTATCAAGGTGGATTCCTAAGAATTTTCCCTCTGTTAGCTTTGTGATAGGTGATCCGTTTATCATTATGTTAAGAGGGACATCTGTAGCTCTGTTACCAAACTGAATGAAGTAGGTTTTGTCAATGTTTAGTGTAAGTTTGTTAGTCCTCATCCAGGTAGATATTTTCTGTAATTCGGTATTTACAGTATTGGCTAGCGTGACTGGGCTCGGGTGGGAGAAGACGTATGTAGTGTCATCTGCAAATAGTGTGGGTTTGAGTAATTGCGAAGCATTTGGTAGGTCATTTATGTATAGGAGAAAGAGAAGAGGGCCAAGGACACTTCCCTGTGGGACACCAACTGTAATTGGTTGTGCAGAAGAGTTTGCCCCATTTGTGTACACATATTGGCTTCTGTTGCTGAGGTAAGACTTGAGGTAGTTGAGGGAGTGCCCTCTTATACCATAGTGTGACAATTTTACGTGGAGCAAGTCATGGTCAACTGTATCAAAAGCTTTACGTAAGTCAATGAAGATCCCCAGTGGGACTTCTTTTTTCTCTATTGCAGTGTATATATGTTCTAACATGTGTATAATAGCATCATTAGTATTTTTATTAGGCCTGAATCCAAATTGGCAGGGGTTGAGTATGTTTTGGGAGATAAGGTAGGAGTAGATTCGTTTATGAATTAATTTTTCGAAGATTTTTGAGAGAGGGTGTAAGTTGGATATTGGCCTATAGTTATTCAACTCTGTTTGGTCTCCTCCTTTGTGGATCGGGGTGACCCTTGCTATTTTGAGTACTGTAGGGAAGGTGGAGGATTCAATGGATTTGTTAAAGAGTGTTGCAATGATTGGTGATAGCACTTGTGACACTTTTTTGTATATAAAGGGTGGTAAGGTATTTAAATCTGCCTTGTTTTTTAGTGCGTTGATAATAAGGGAGACTTCGTATGGGTTAGTCGGAGCTAGGAACACAACATACACTAACAATCCTACACAACATACACTAACAATCCTACACAACATACACTAACAATCCTACACAACATACACTAACAATCCTACACAACATACACTAACAATCCTACATAAAAGAGGTTACCCATATACACTCACAAAATTTTCCATATAACATACTACTATAATATAAACAATATAAACTATATAACTATATAAACTATATAAAATATAAACTATATAAACCTTTCAGATTTGTATAGTTAACATACTATGACTGACGTATGACAAAGGTTCACAACCTTCACAGTAGATAATCAGAGTAATGACCTACATCACAATCTCAGTTAAAAAATAATAAAATACATGCACTTCCCAAAATTAACCCCTATACAATAAGAATTACCTAAAAACATACATACCTGCCTCACTACAATCCCTCTTTAAGCATTGAAAAAAAATGAAAATCCTAAGTCTCACACTTATACTAAATAAATATTAATAAATATTAGTAAATATTAATACAGCTTCTTCCACCGGCTGAGCACATTATATAAAGTAAGAGACTAAACCATACTCTCTCATTACAAATTTTTAATGAGGCATTACAAATTTATGGAAGTCATTAGCGTTCCATCTCTCATCAACTGGATGAGCACATTATATAATGCTAAAATAAAGTCAGTACACTCGCTAAAACCCCAAAACTAAACACAAACAACATAATTTAAATAACCTCTCATTGCGATACAATTATCGCACATGAAATATGCCCAATAAAGGCTATAAACGCACACTCTACAGAAGCCCAAAAGCTCTTCAAGGTCTTACACCTATAATCTTGACACCATTCACACTTAATACATGAAGAAGGTCATGACGACCCTGACACATCAAACACAGAATTCTTCATTCGTTACTACGTAATTACTTGATATCACCTTTGCTTTCTGTGCCCACTTGCATGCTACATACACTTATGCCACACATCTACACCTTCTATACCCACATACACCTCACTCTCACCCCTCCCCAGGAGGCGACCCCGCTGTGTCCCCCTGAATTCCCCCTTCTCGTATGTAATCCCCAAACCCCCCCCTTACTCAGTCAGTCCAAGTCGTAGATTCATGAGAAACCCTAACGTAAACATTCTATACCCTTCCGAAAAATCCTTCTCCCACCTCCTCCCATACAGTTCTCTATTACGACACATCGTACGATAAACCGTTACCGCTAGTACCTGCCTCCGCACCTCACAATCCCCCCTCCCCCTCATCACCCACGATATATATATATAATCCACTATTATATAATCAAAAGCTCTTATAACACTCTCATCGAACCCTCCCACATCTAGGCTTAGTGCACGCAGAACCGACACCCCTCAGCCCCCCACCCCCTGTACAACCCTACTTAACCAATACCTAACACCCTCCAGTCCCCCACAAAAGTATACTGCATGGAACGCCGTCTCATCCTCCCCACAGATTCCACACCTTCCGCCCACAATTACCCCTCTGGTTCTTAGTACCTCCCCCGACGGTAGTATGCCATGCAGAAAACGATACGTTACCTCCCTTACCCTAGGCTTTAACTTCAACTTGCTAAACCTATACCAAATACTCTTCCATGCGTACATGGGGAACAATCCCTCAACTGGTACAACAATCCTTTCTACAAGCAGCCTACACAAAACCCCTACTCGAATTTTCCTGGGTTCTCGAACCAACATCAAAGCCCTCAAAACAGTTTCACATTCCCTCAACTCCACACCACCATACAACTTACCCAACCTATCATGTATTTTTCCCAGCTGCCCTCCACTCATACCTTCGCGCAAAACCTCCCATTTAAGAAACGCACATTTAATCCTCCTTCTCAGATCCATCAACCCCAACCCACCCTGGCGCACAGGTAACATTACAACCTCTCTCCTCAGCCAATCGCACCTTGAACCCCACAAAAAGTTGAACACTCGTCTCAGAATTCCCACAACCGCCGTCCCTGTTAATGGGAACACGGCTGCTACGTGCCAAACCTTACTATACAATAATACATTTTTTTTATATATATTTTATTTAAAACCAACAAATAGACAATAGACAAAAGGAAAAACCATAAAGATGACAATATATGAATAATAACTGAAAAAAACGTTACATTAGATATTGAAACAGTAACGAATAACATAATATAACAAATATGACCACTATAACCTACATATAAAATCAGATACCGAAGCTTAAAACTGTCCTATACTAGCTACATGTGGATAAGTTAACTTTCGTAAAAACATGCAAACCTATATTAACTCTTCCTCAAATTAATCATCCTTGCTCTTAATTTACACTAGAATAATAAAATACAAGTATACTTTCATTATTTCGTTTCAGACTAAATTCCTTCTGCTCAGAGCACGGAAAGAAATATAGGATAATTAACCAATGATGTCAAGAACACATCTATGCGAAACCTACACCGACCATACAGGTCCATGAGAACTGCACGGTCCGCGCAGCTGCTCGCCCAGGTGTGCACATCTACATTACACATTAGATTTAGCTCAACATTTTTCAATAATGCCATACGTAGAAACATTCTACCCAATTTGTATAATAAAGAGCAGTTTGAATCAAAGAACATTCCACAATTATCATAAATTTACCCTAACCTAAGCCTAGTATTCCATCTGTATTATAAATCATGGTGTACATGATTCAACCATGTATTACCATAAAGAAAAAAAGAACAATAAAAAAGGAAAACCCACTCTTCACCTTTAAATTCAGACTTCAATTTACTATTCATGTACATACATATAAATTATATAATGTATATTGTCTAATTGAACACAATTACTTCCAACGTCAGTTATAATATTACGTCATCTCAACCACGAATAACTTCAACTATTCTTACAACTTCAAGGTTTCGTAAAACTCTTTAAACTACATACATAGTATTGCCACCATCTAGACAAATTAAAAAGAAAAACAATACTCAAATATATCAAAACACACTATGCTTCTATTGGCACCAAATCAATTGTGCTTACAAAAATACAGTGTAAATTAAAATGAAACATAAAAAGCCATTTTGACATTTACACATTGTATCAAAATCATAAATACGCATAGAAAATATGTATTGAATATCATTGAAAATGTTCATGAGAAAAACCATTAATGGTATATGCAAGTAAACATACATACACATATACATACATATATATACACATATATATACACATATACATATATACATTATATATATATATATATATATATATATATATATATATATATATATATATATATATATATATATATATATACATATATATACATATACACATATATATACATATAAATACATGCATACACATACATATACATACACACATATATACATATACACATACATATACACACATACTACTACACATATATACATACACACACATACACATGTATATATATACACATACACATACATAGTTATAAGTCGACAATTCCAAATATAACTGTATTGTACTTGAAACACTCGGAACAAATAATGTTAAAATTGCACCCCAGACATACCTCATATAACATTCATCAAACTCATCACGCTACCGCCCATTCTAGGAAACCAGCCCATTTCATCCCCCTTACCTGCCTTTCAACTCCCGTAAATCCCGTAAAGTGAAATTCCTATAACCCTCACTTAAATCCCTCTCCCATCTCCCCCCCATACACCTCCTTATTTCTACACTTTGTCCTATAAAAAGTTGCTGTTAATGCATTAATTCTTTCACTCACGTTCGCTCCTCTTATAGCCCAAGACATATAAATATAATCCGTAATTATATACCCTACCGCATTCTCTACCATCTGATTCACCCCACCTATGTCTAAGCTTAAAACCCTCAACACCTGCAACCCCCCCCTCCCACTAACCTTATTACCTTACCCAACCAAACCCTTATTAGTTCAATACATTCACAAAAATACACCATATGGAAAACAGTCTCCAATCCACCACAAGCCTTGCATATCCCATCCTCCCGTATTCTCTTATGGAATAAAACCATTCCAGACGGTAAGATCCCATGTAAAAATCTATACATAACTTCTCGTACTTTAGGTTTTAAACGTAATTTGTTCAAACGCCCCCAGATATTACACCAATCATACATCGGATAAACCCCTTCTACCACTGCTACCACTGCCTTACCTTCCACCCCATCAAGGTTTCCCAATTTAATATGTGAAGGATCTCTCATGTTTATGATGACCCGTAACATTGCCTCACCTATTATGAACTCCCTACCCACCCACCACCGTTGCATATCCTGACGTATCTTATGAAGTCCGCCTTCCCTCGCCCCCCTCCTCCCGCTTATAACTACGTTTCAAATACACACTCATAATCCTCTTTTCAACAGCTATAAGACCCAGCCCTCCTCGGCCAACCGGGAGTGTGACAACCGCTCTACCTAACCATTCGCTTCCAGTACCCCAAATGAATCTAAAAACGCGCTTTTGTAACCTTTGTATCTCACTACGAAGTATCGGATATATTGCTGCTACATGCCAAAGTTTACTATATAATAGGACATTCGTTGTAATCACTCTTTGATGCAAAGTTAAGTGTGCAGCTCGTAAACCACTGAGGCGCTTCAGTACACCATCTACAATACGCACTGAATTTATTTGTTGTGCTAACTTGATATCACTTACATAAACGATCCCACATATCAGTAATTGGTCCACCTTTTTCCACCTTTCAACTACTTCACATTCCTCACTTAACCCATCCCCAAGATCCATATACTTCGTTTTCTCCTTATTAATTGACATGCCAGAAGCCTTTTCAAACACGTTTACTAACTTTTCCACCCGAGGCAAATCCCTGTTACCACTTACTAAAATCGTTGTGTCATCAACATATCCAACAATGCCAGCCCCCCCCACCCCTTTCGTCACCAACCCCATTTGCTGCCAATAAGACCCTAATTCCTCTATAAAAGGGATCCTGTAAACAAGCAAAAAATATTTGTGAAAGGGGACAACCTTGACGTAGACCCCTTCTCATCTGAATTTGTTCTCCTAACCTTCCATTTACCTGCACCCGCAGGGATGCATCTTGATACATTAATTTGGCCCATGATATAATTTCCTCTCCAAACCCCTGCCATCTCATAATCTTCCATAACGCTTCCCTTTCTACACTATCATATGCCGCCTCCCAATCTATAGCCAACACCCCCCCCTCCCAATTTTACTCTTTCTTCAATAAAACTTCTAATCAACCCATGCCCGTCATACATAGATCTTCCCGGCACCCCATATTGTCCCTTATCAATCACTTTACCCAGGACCTTTTTTATTCTGTTAGCTAAAATTCTTGCAAAAATCTTATTATCACCACACAATAACGAAATAGCACGATAGTCTTTGACTGTTAATGGCTCACCCTTAGGCACTAGAACGACCACTGCCATCCCGCTTAAGGATATTGAATAATCTTACCAAAAACCCTTTTAAAACGCTCCAATTTTGGAGATAAAAGTCACTGGGCAACCCATCAATTCCTGGTGCCTTACCTAATTGCGCCCCGGATAAAGCTTCCCATGTCTAGCACTCCGTTATCGGTCCTTCCAAAACGAATCGATCATGCTCTGTCAACTCACACTGTACAAACCTTCCAATTGACTGTAATGCTATTTCGCTTATTCCCACACTTTGCGTTTTCAACTTAACCCAAGCATCAATATACCCACTCATACCCTCAGTCGTCGTCAACACCTGGTCCACTTTATACCCTTGCATACCTACCTGAACATTCAATCCCATTAACTCCATTGCCTTGCGACGTGTGTGTTGACTCCGCAACACACACGCCGACGGCCGATCTCCCCACAAAACCTCCTCAATCCCTCCCTTAAGCCTTTCCCCATCAAACCTCTCATTTTGTAAATTCCGGATATTTTCCTTCAAACTTTCAATTTCAATAACAGGATAATTAGCATTAATTTGTGCATAACATTCGCGCAACTGCCCCTCTAAATATTTTTGAAAACCGTATTGTAACTGATTATATCTCGTCCCTCGATTAATATAATATTCCTTAATACGTTTTTTAGCTATCGTTTCCCACCAATTAACCATGGCAACATCCCCTGGTGCTTCTACCACTAAACGATCCCACATATGTCCAAAAGACAAAAGACTATCCTCTTCCTTTAATAACTTTACATTCAATTTCCAAAATGATGGACCCCTCCGAGGTACACCCTCAATATCCACATCTATTACAACTCCTCTATGATCCGAAAAAACCACATCTATCACCTTCACCCTCCGCACAGTAACCGCACAAGGCACGTACATTCGGTCCAACCTCGCCGCATAACCTCGTTTAATGAAGGTGTGCTCTACCATCCCTCCCCCTCCACACACATCCCTTAACCCCACCCCGGTCAATATATCCCCCAATATACCCAAACAACACCCCGCACCTCTAGGCTCCACATCTTTACGACGCATCATGCAATTCCAATCTCCGCCTATTATTGCAACATTCGGTAAACCACGTAAAAAATAGACCAGTACGTCCCGAACAAATTTAGTTTTATTACTCACGTCACCCTCAGCCGGGCCATATACACATACTAAACTAATGGGAACCCTACCCCAGGTTCCATCCACTCTAATTACCCTCCCCTCCCCCCCCTTCACTACGCCTTATTATAAACGGGCTAGTTTCCTTTACCAAAATGGCAGCCCCACCTTTCAAACGTGTCGCATGTTCCATGTACACATTATAACTACTCATATCCAACTCATAACCAGGCCTAAAATTATGTTCCTGTAAGAATACCACATCCACACCAAGTCGCACCAAATACTCATTAAACCACTTAAGCTTCCTCTCAGCTCTCAACCCGTTAATATTTATAGTAAAACACTTGAATTCAACAAATGGGTTTTCCTTTTGTCCCCGGCATTGACTTTGCCCCAGTTCGTTTTGCAGCACCTCTGTCCCTCCCCCCTTTATTGGGAATCACCTTTGCAATCCCTTGATCCTTGGGTTCACCATTCCCTCTCTGCTGTACCTCCACCCAAGACTTTTTCCCAGGGCGTTGGGCAGGAGTGAGCACATCATCAGAATCCGATGATGCTGCAGTTCTCTTTCGTGTCCCGCCCTCCACCTGCATTTTGACATCTGAAGCACCGTCCTGATGCACCTCCACCTCTACTGCATGCACCTTCAATCCTGTAGACTCTCTCGTCGACAAACCGTCATCTCCTGCCATACCTTCATTCACAGCCGTCCCCAGAACTAAGCCTGGGTCTTCCTCCTGATCTAGGACCGATTCCTCTAACAAGTCATCCAACGCCTTTACCAAAGATGCCGCCACTTCTTCACCCATATTAGGTAGTCTCTCCTCAAAAACCTTATGTATGTCCAATGACTGAGATTCTCCTTGTAGCGTTACAACTGGCGATTCAAGCTCCTTTTCTTTGTCCACCTCCTCACTCCATGACAACCGTTGTTGGGGCGGTGTAGCAAGAGACTGTTCTCGCTCATCGCCTACCTCGCCCACTGGCTGCTGTTGTGCCGGGTACCCACTTCATTTCCCACACTGCGCCGCGATGTGGTCATATGACCCACATAGCCGACACGTACGTTGTTGCCCCGCATACGTTACATAGACTTGAGTCCATAATTCCTTCAACACAACATATGAAGGAATAGGGTGTCGAAGAGTCATTTTAACAGTATATGAACCTTCCAGCGCACCTGCATATGGTCCAGTTTCCCATCTCCCTGCTGTGGCTACATGAACCGTCCCATAGTCCCATAAGTACGCAGTTCACTGGTAATATCAAAATCAGTCGCCTCAAAA
>NC_091376.1:5604385-5626885 GCF_038502225.1 Cherax quadricarinatus
TCAGTGCTGGAGGGAGTGTGACCTGTTTCAGAAAGGAAGGAAGGTGGTTAAGAAAGACAGTCAACAACTTCCTCCAGCAACTGCACAAGGAATCTCCCGTATGAAGATAGACTTAGAACCTTGAATCTTCACTCAGGAGAGACATAGAATGAGAGGAGATATTATCGAAGTGTATAAGTAGATGATGGGCATAAACAAAGGTGATCTAAAATTCTCGGGATATTGAACCAGGTAAGGGCCAGGAATAGCGGATTTTGGTTAGATAAATTTAGATTTAGAAAGAATATAGGTAAGTCCTGGTTTTCGAACAGAGTTGTGGATGCGTGGAACAATCTTCCGAGTAGGGTGATAGAGGCTAGGACACTGGGTAGCTTTGAAAAGAGATTGGACAAATATGAGTGGGAAAGGCTGGGTTTGATTGGTGTCGTGGGTACGGGAGTAAATTCTTGGATAGCTTTGGGTACCTGGAGTTTACCTGGAGAGAGCTCCGGGGGTCAACGCCCCAGCGGCCCGGTCTGTGACCAGGCCTCCTGGTGGATCAGAGCCTGATCAACCAGACTGTTGCTGCTGGTTGCACGCAAACCAACGTACGAGCCACAGCCCGGCTGATCAGGAACTGACTTTAGGTGCTTGTCCAGTGCCAGCTTGAAGACTGCCAGGGGTCTGTTGGTAATCCCCTTATGTGTGCTGGGAGGCAGTTGAACAGTCTCGGGCCCCTGACACTTATTGTATGGTCTCCTAACGTGCTAGTGACACCCCTGCTTTTCATTGGGGGGATGTTGCATCGTCTGCCAAGTCTTTTGCTTTCGTAGTGAGTGATTTTCGTGTGCAAGTTCGGTACTAGTCCCTCTAGGATTTTCCAGGTGTATATAATCATGTATCTCTCCCTCCTGCGTTCCAGGGAATACAGGTTTAGGAACCTCAAGGTAGTGGTGGTTTTGATAAGGACTTGTCTTGTATGGGCCAGTAGGCCTTCTGCAGTGTTAATCCAGTCTTAAGTTCTTATGTTCTAACCTTACGCCAGTATTCACTCAACGCAACTGCGTCAGGAGTGAACGACCCGCTCAGATTTTTTGTGGCTGACCTTGTAGCTTGGCTACCTGCCAGGGGTGGAACCTGTTGACTGTGAGGAGGATCCAGTCTCCACTTAGCACTGTGTCTCCCATCCCTCCGCATCTCCTACCAGTTTTCCACCCATCATTCCAGTTTAATTTGAGAAACTTGCATCTGTGTTGTCTTACATTTGTCGACCCGGCAACCTCACTAGTCTTGTCCTGTTTCCTGACAGGACTACCAGGTCACAGATAATAACCTTCGTATAGGTCATTAAGGTTACCCTAGGCTAGTGTGTATGTTGAACAGCAACATGACGAGGTGGTGTGTTGTTGTTGTTGTTGTTGTGATGGTGATGGTTACGGGCAGCGTGAAGTGCTCCTTCTTATACCCGAGGGAGGATGAGGACTTAACCTGTGCTCCAGCATTCTCAAAGGTAAGTACTCATGCTCGAAATTACTCAACTGAGTGAAAGTTTTGTTGTTGTAGTAGTGGCTGGAATCTTAAGTCTTATTATTTAATGTTAGTAGGCTTGTCTGGAGCTGATGTGTTCACTTCGACTCCAGGCGGCTGAGGGACTGATTACCTCATTCTCTTCCTCATCTTTCACAGTTCTTCTCTGTATTGGACTGAAGAAGCCACTGGCTGACGAAACGTTTCCTCATTAAAGATACCCAGGTGTTGCACAGGTGTCTAATTTATCAACTGTCTGTCTTATTTCCATTGGGGTCCTCAATATTGTCCCCCAGGATGCCACCCACACCAGGTCACGGGGCCCCGTAAACTTAGCACTAATGGGTACTGAGTACCGTGGTTTGAGTGTTAGTCGTGTGTTGTGGGTAGCATCCTGGGGTACTTCAAGCCTGGGTTTGGAAATGAGTTGAGGCTGGTTGTGGATAGTATATCTTAGATCTGATTGATAAATTAGACACATGTGCAACTCTTGGGTATCTTTAATGAGGAAACGTTTCGCCTAAAGTGGAAGTAGGTCGTGCCCAAGAATTAGGCAAGCGAAGAATTCCTAAGTATTAAGATCTGTTTGTGACTTGATAAAGTCCACTGTGTGGGCGAAACGTACTCAGTAAAGGATCGCATTACACTACACATGTGTTTACTTCCATAGTGTCGGTATTTTATACCATTTATCTCCATACCTTAGTTAAAACTGACCTTTAACCTTTAAATGAACTGAGATAATACAGCACCTTATAGCCTGTAAACACGATGACGTCAAAATAAAAACAAGGAATATGACAAAGGTATAAAATAACAAGTTGATAAATAAGACACATGTGCAACAGTTAGGTATATTTATTTCGAAACGTTTCGCCTACACAGTAGGCTTCTTCAGTCGAGTACAGAAAAGTTGATATTGTTTCAGACTATGGAACAATGCTCTTCTCCAGACTGAGGGACTGACCACCTCAAAACTTTAAGGGTGATGGACTGATTACATCGTCTTCAAGTCTCTTCTGCTTCTATCAACTTTTCTGTACTCGACTGAAAAAGCCTACTGTGTAGGCGAAACGTTTCGAAATAAAGATACCTAACTGTTGCATATGTGTCTTACCTAACAACCTGTCGGTATTTTATACCATTTTAATGTTCATTCTTCAGTCGAGTACAGAGGAGACAACAGAAGCAGTAGAGATGTAAAGACGATGTAATCAGTCCATCACCCTTAAAGACGTAGTTTTGAGGTTGTCAGTCCCTCAACCTTTAGAAGAGTTAGGCTTCATAATTTAGAACAGTCATAAGGAAAAAACGTAGTGAGGTCGTGGGAGGGGGGGCCATAGGGGGCTTTAGCCCCCATACATAAGAACATAAGAAAGAAGGAAACACAAATAACCCGCACATAAAAGAGAGAAGCTTACGACGACGTTTCGGTCCGACTTGGACCATTTACAAAGTGGTATAAACCTTGGTAATAAATACCGACAAGTTGGTTTAGAAAGACACGTAAGCAAACACTATAACATATTTATTAGAAAACGTTTCGGTCCTGGAACCTTGATCACTTCTAACATACAGAGGTAGAAAGACATTATATATATAGGCGGAGAGTGAGGTGTGACGCACGTGACCTGACATTCCTCAGGTCACGTGCGTCACATCTCACTCTCCGCCTATATATATAATGTCTTTCTACCTCTGTATGTTAGAAGTGATCAAGGTTCCAGGACCGAAACGTTTTCTAATAAATATGTTATAGTGTTTGCTTACGTGTCTTTCTAAACCATTTACAAAGTCACAGTGTGACTTTGTAAATGGTCCAAGTCGGACCGAAACATCGTCGTAAGCTTCTTTCTTTTATGTGCGGGTTATTTGTGTATCGTTCCAATCACGGTATTGTGCCTTTTTTTGTTATTTAAGAAAGAAGGAACACTGCAGCAGGCCTACTGGCCCATGCGAGGCAGGTCCAAGTCTCCTACCAGCTTAAGCCAATGCCCTAACCTAGTTAGGTCAGGTCACGTTCACGGCATCTGACCTAGTAGCAGAAACTAGCCAGGTCTAATTCACACCCACCCACACCCACTCATGTATTTATCTAACCTATTTTTAAAATTACACAACGTTTTAGCCTCTATAACTGTACTTGGGAGTTTGTTCCACTCATCCACAACTCTATTACAAAACCAGTGCTTTCCTATATCCTTCCCGAATCTTAATTTTTCCAACTTGAAACCATTCCTGTGAGTCCTGTTTTGACTAAATATTTTTAGTATGCTATTTACATCCCCCTTTATTTATTCCTGTCTTCCATTTATACACCTCAATCATATCCCCCCTAATTCTACGCCTTTCTAGAGAGTGAAGATTCAGGGCTTCAGTCTATCCTCATAGGGAAGATTTCTGATACAAGGGATCAACTTTGTCATCCTCCTCTGTATGTTTTCCAGAGCATTTATATCCATTCTGTAATACGGTGACCAGAACTGTGCAGCATAATCTAGATGAGGCCTAACCAAGGATGTATAGAGTTGAAGAACAACATGAGGACTTCTATTATTTATGTTTGTTGATATGAAGCCAAGGATTCTGTTCGCTTTATTGCGAACACTTATGCACTGTTGTCTTGGTTTTAGATTACTGCTAACCAGAACTCCCAAATCCTTTACGCAATCAGTAATATTAAGATTTACATTATTTAGTTTATATGTGGCATGGTTATTTTCTTGTCCAATGTTTAGAACTTTGCATTTGTCTATATTAAACTGCATCTGCCACTTCTCCGACCACTGCATCAATCTATTCAAATCATCCTGGAGTGTTGTTAGGTAAGACACATATGCAACAGTTAGGTATCTTTATTGTGAAACGTTTCGCCTACACAGTAGGCTTCTTCAGTCAAGTACAGAAAAGTTGATAGAAGCAGAAGATACTTGAAGACGATGTAATCAGTCCATCACCCTTAAAGTTTTGAGGTGGTCAGTCCCTCAGTCTGGAGAAGAGTATTGTTCCATAGTATGAAACAATATGGAGATGAAGTGACAGAATGGAGCTTTTATAGCGCCAAGAGGTGAGACGTAGCCCACTAGGAGAGGTAAGAACTCAGATGTTGAGAAGTCAGGTCCCTCTCAAATCCAGCCCCTCTCACTAGTGGAAGTTGTCGAAGTTGATTGCAGGTCTGTACCAAGATACCCTTGTGTTGCAGTGTCTGACAGATTGAACATTAAAATGGTATAAAATACCGACAGGTTGTTAGGTAAGACACATATGCAACAGTTAGGTATCTTTATTGTGAAACGTTTCGCCTACACAGTAGGCTTCTTCAGTCAAGTACAGAAAAGTTGATAGAAGCAGAAGATACTTGAAGACGATGTAATCAGTCCATCACCCTTAAAGTTTTGAGGTGGTCAGTCCCTCAGTCTGGAGAAGAGTATTGTTCCATAGTATGAAACAATGTTATTTATGTAGATCGTGAACTACAAGGGGCCCAACACTGACCCCCGTGGTACACCGCTCGTGACGCTTCCCAATTCTGATTTCTCCCCATTTATGCAAACTCTCTGCTGCCTATTTGTCAAGCATGCATCGTACTCAGAAGTCCATATACACAATATCATATTCATTACCATGATCTACCTCCTCAAATATCTTAGTGAAAAAAGTTAATAAATTCGTAAGGCATGAACGCCCTTTTGTAAAACCATGCTGAGATTCGTTGATTAATTTATGCTTTTCAAGATGGTTACGAATTGCCTCCGCAGTTATTGATTCCATAAATTTTCCCACTATGGAGGTAAGGCTTATTGGTCTATAGTTTGAAGCTAAGGACCTGTCACCTGCCTTGAAAGTAGGTATTACATTTGTCATTTTCCACTTATCTGGCACCATGCCAGTTTATAGTGATATGTTGAAAAGTTTAGCCAAAGGTTTGTTAAGCTCCTCTTCATCAGGGGCCGGAGATTTGTTAGGTTTTAACTTATTTATTTGTCTAAGGACCATGTCACTTGTGACCCTAATCGTGTGGCCTGGTGGCTAAAGCTCCCGCTTCACACACGGAGGGCCAGGATTCCATTCCCGGCGGGTGGAAACATTCCGACACGTTTCCTTACACCTGTTGTCCTGTCACCTAGCAGCAAATAGGTACCTGGGTGTTAGTCGACTGGTGAGGGTCGCATCCTGGGGGACAAGATTGAGGACCACAATGGAAATAAGTTAGACAGTCCTCGATGGCGCACTGACTTTCTTGGGTTATCCTGGATGGCTAACCCTCCGGGGTTAAAAATCCGAACGAAATCTTATCTTCTACATAATTTATTATTTCTGGAATATCGCTAGTATGTTCCTGCGTAAAAATTGAGAGGAAGTAAGTGAATGATGAAATTAAAACACATGAAGACACAGGAAGTAAGCGTTAAAAATTCTACACATTTCCTTATCACTGTCAGTGAGCTGACCGCTGACCCGAGTGACTTTTGAATGGTCCTATCTTGTCCCTAATCTTACATCTGTATACTTGAAAAAATCCTTTTGGGTTAGTCGTCGATTCTCTTGCAGCTTTAACCTCACAATCTCTTTTTGCTTTTCTTATTCCCTTTTTTATTTCTCTCTTTAGCTGAATATATCGATTTCTTAACTGCATCTCTCCTCTTTTGATTTGCCTATATATGCCTCTCTTTTGACCAATGAGATGTTTCAATCTATAGTTCATCCATTTAGGATCATTTTTGTTTGATCTGATTTCCCTATTTGGAACATAAGTTGTCTGAACAGTTAGAACTATGCTCTGGAAAACGTCATATCGGCAACCATCACCACCTACCTGACCCATAGTCAGGTCATGCCAGTTCAGCCCACCCAGGTATTTTCTCAGTCCTATGAAATCAGCCAAGCAGAAGTCAGGGACAGAGACTTGATTGACAATTTTAGGGTAATTCCATGATATATTAAAACTGAGTGATTTGTGATCACTTTCCCCAAGCTCACCATTAACCTCAAGACTATTAATTAGTGTTTTCCTACTGGCAAGAACCAATTCAAGCAGGTTATTTCCTCTAGTTGGTTCTGTCACAAACTATTTTAAAAAACAATCCTGAATCGTATCAAGAAAGTCACTTGACTCTAAATTTCCTGTAAAATTCTTCCAGTCAGTTTGTCTAAAGTTAAAAACTTCTATTAGCACAACATTTTCGTATGTAGATGCCTATCTTCTATGGGACGAATTTCGTCCCATAGAAGTTTACCGTACTCCCTTTCAAGGTTTGGGGCCCTGTAAATCCCACCCAAGATTAGCTTTTCACGGCCCTCGAGAAGCTATTACCAAACAGATTCAATGGCTGACGCTTCTAATTTTATATCCTGTCTAACACAACAATTTAAATTATCTTGGACATCGCTACTCCACCACCCTTCCTATCGACCCTATCAGTGTGGAATAATTTATAGACTCTATCTTTCAGATTGAGTCAGGTCTCTGTTATAGCAATAATATCTATGTTTCCTGCACTTGCATTTAATCTTAGCTCATTTATCTTATTTCTTAAACTCCTGCTATTAGTATAGTAAACCTTAAGGGAGCTAGTCTCTCCCTTTTTTTGCTGACCTGATCCTTTGTCTTTATTTGTAACTTTATGATGAATGTCTTTTAAACATTTACTGTTTTCAACCCTAGTGTTGCAACCTGACTGATTCCCACACACACACATGCCTCTATCTTCCATCAGTTCCTTCAGCCTTCAAAAGCTCCCCCTCAACCCCCCCCCCCCCTTGTGATAAAAATGGTCATTTATTTCACTCTTAGATATAAGAACATAAGAACATAAGAACGAAGGAACACTGCAGAAGGCCTACTGGCCCATGCGAGGCAGGTCCAAGTCTCCTACCGGCTTAAGCCAATGTACCCAACCTAGTCAGGTCAGGTCACATTGACTTAAGGGAGGAACACGGCAACCGACCTGTTAGCACAAGCTATCAGGTCTAACTCACACCCACCCACATCTACTCATGTATTTATCCAACCTATTTTTAAAGCTACACAACGTTCTGGCCTCTATAACGGTACTTGGGAGTTTGTTCCACTCATCCACAACTCTATTACCAAACCAGTACTTTCCTATATCCTTCCTGAATCTGAATTTTTCCAACTTAAAACCATTGCTGCGAGTCCTGTCTAGGCTAGATATTTTCAGCACACTATTTACATCCCCTTTATTTATTCCTGTCTTCCATTTATACACCTCAATCATATCCCCCCTAATTCTACGTCTTTCTAGAGAGTGCAGTTTCAGGGCCCTTAGTCTATCCTCATAGGGAAGGTTTCTGATACATGGGATCATCTTTGTCATCCTCCTTTGTACATTTTCCAGAGAATTTATATCCATTCTGTAATACGGTGACCAAAACTGTGCAGCATAATCTAAATGAGGCCTAACCAAGGATGTATAGAGTTGAAGAACAACCTGAGGACTCCTATTATTTATGCTTCTTGATATGAAGCCAAGGATTCTATTAGCTTTATTGCGAACACTTATGCACTGTTGTCTTGGTTTCAGATTACTGCTAACCAGAACTCCTAAATCTTTTTCGCAATCCGTAATATTAAGATCTACATTATTTAGTTTATATGTGGCATGGTTATTGTCCTGTCCAACATTTAGAACTTTGCATTTGTCTATATTAAACTGCATCTGCCACTTCTCCGACCACTGCATCAGTCTATTCAAATCTTCCTGGAGTGCTCGAATGTCCTCGTCAGAATGAATTCGACTGCCTATTTTGGTGTCATCGGCAAACTTGCCGATGTCGCTCTTTATGCCCTCATCTATGTCGTTTATGTAGATTGTGAACAGCAGGGGGCCCAACACTGACCCCTGTGGAACACCGCTCGTGACGCTTCCCCACTCTGATTTCTCCCCATTTATGCAAACTCTCTGCTGCCTATTTGTCAACCATGCCTCTATCCAGGAAAAAATTTCTCCTCCTATTCCATGTGCTTTAATTTTCCTCAATAGTCTCTGATGTGGGACCCTGTCAAAAGCCTTACTGAAGTCCATATACACAATATCATATTCATTACCATGATCTACCTCCTCAAATACCTTAGTAAAAAAAGTTAATAAATTCGTAAGGCAGGAACGCCCCTTTGTAAAACCATGCTGAGATTCGTTGATTAATTTATGCTTTTCAAGATGGCTACGAACTGCCCCGGCAATTATTGATTCCATAAATTTTCCCACTATGGAGGTTAGGCTTATTGGTCTATAGTTCGAAGCTAAGGACCTGTCACCTGTTTTGAAAATAGGTATCACATTTGCCATTTTCCACTTATCTGGCACCATGCCAGTTTGTAGTGATATGTTGAAAAGATTAGCCAAAGGTGTGCTAAGCTCCTCTTTACATTCCTTTAGAACCCTTGCATACAGTTCATCAGGGCCTGGGGATTTGTTAGGTTTTAATTTATCTATTTGCCTAAGGACCATGTCACTTGTGACCCTAATAGTGCACAGTTTATTATCGTCCTGTTCTACATAATTTATCATTACTGGAATATCGCTGGTATCCTCCTGTGTAAAAACTGAGAGGAAGTATGTGTTAAAAATTCTACACATTTCCTTATCACTGTCAGTGAGCTGACCCGAGGAACTTTTGAGTGGGCCTATCTTGTCCCTGCTCTTACTTCTGTATACCTGAAAGAATCCTTTTGGGTTAATCTTCGATTCTTTTGCAACTTTAACCTCATAATCTCTTTTTGCTTTTCTAATTCCCTTTTTTATTTCTCTCTTTAACTGAATATATCGATTTCTTAATTGCCCCTCTCCTCTTTTGATTTGCCTATATATGCCTCTCTTTTGACCAATCAGATATTTTAATCTATTGTTCATCCATTTAGGATCATTTTTGTTTGATCTGATTTCCCTATTTGGAACATAATTTGACTGAGCAGCTAGAACTATGCCCTGGAAAGCATCATATGTAGACAAATGGTTCAGAGAACTGACAAGATGATGACTGAAACACTTGAGCAACACTCAGGTATCTTCTCTGTATTGGACTGATGAAGACACTGGCTAGCGAAACGTTTCCACAATAAATAAACCCAAGTGTTGCATAAGTGTCTCATTCATCATTCTTAGGTGTAAATCAGGTATAAATCTCTGCATATACCAGATGTTCGTATACCAGATGTTCGTATACCAGATGTTCATATACCAGATGTTCGTATACCAGATGTTCGTATACCAGATGTTCATATACCAGATGTTCGTATACCAGATGTTCGTATACCAGATGTTCGTATACCAGATGTTCGTATACCAGATGTTCGTATACCAGGTGTTCGTATACCAGGTGTTCGTATACCAGGTGTTCGTATACCAGGTGTTCGTATACCAGATGTTCGTATACCAGGTGTTCGTATACCAGGTGTTCGTATACCAGGTGTTCGTATACAAGGTGTTCGTATACCAGGTGTTCGTATACCAGGTGTTCGTATACCAGGTGTTCGTATACAAGGTGTTCGTATACCAGGTGTTCGTATACCAGGTGTTCGTATACCAGATGTTCGTATACCAGGTGTTCGTATACCAGATGTTCATATACCAGGTGTTCATACAAAAAGCAATACAAAAAAAGAACACATGTGCGACTAATGAGACATTATTGCGGCAAGGTTTCGCTCTGCTGGTGCTTTATTAAGCTTGAAAAGGATCCTGGAGAGCGAAACGTTGCCACAGAAGAATTTCTTACTAGTTGAACATGTGTACTGATACCTAACATATTGTAGGTAGTTCTAGCAACATTATTGAATATGATAATAATATACAATACCGACATGTTGATAAGTAAGAACATAAGAACATAAGAACGAAGGAACACTGCAGAAGGCCTACTGGCCCATGCGAGGCAGGTCCAAGTCTCCTACCGGCTTAAGCCAAAGCACCCAACCTAGTCAGGTCACTTGTAAGACACTTGTGCAACAGTTAGGTGTATTTATTCTGAAACGTTTCGCCTACACAGTAGTCTTTTTCAGGTTGAGGGACTGACCACCTCAGAACTACGTCTTCAAGGGTATGCATTGATTACTTCGTCTTCATAACTCTTCTGTACTGTGTAGACGAAACGTTTCACAATAAAGATACCTAACTGTTGCAGTCAGCCTTACTTATCAGCACCATTACTACTACTGAGTTATTCTCTCAATACCCGATACCGCGATGAACTTGTATATGTGATAAATGGTTTTGAAAACAGACAAGATTGAGACACTTATGCAATATATGGGAATCTTTATTAAGGAAACGTTTCGCCTCCTGCTTCGACTCACCTGTCTACAGTATATAAGCCACTTCGGCTATATGCTGTGCTTTCTACAAGACTGATAGACTGAGCACATCGATTCCAGGCTGAGGGACTGATTACCTCAAATTCCTCCTCTTCTTACTCCTCTCTGCTTTGTGTTGGACTGATGAAGCCACTGTGTGGCGAAACGTTTCCTTAATAAAGATTCCCATATGTTGCATAAGTGTCTTAATCTTTAACTTGCATATATTGGAAATAAATGGTATAAAATACCCAGACGATGGAAAAATATACACCAATACAGTATAGTGACGTGGAGTCAGGTGGAGAATGCTAATCAGAGGTTGGATCCGAGAAAGGCCTGCAAGAATAGGCAAGTAGGTTTGTTGCTATGTAGAATAATCATGAAAAAGTTTCCTGGTAAGGGGTTCAGTAATAATAATAATAATAATAATAATAATAATAATAATAATAATAATAATAATAATGTCTTTATTTCTACCAGTACATGTACAAGGTATACAGACCATAGTTGACATCAGTGACATACTACTATATAGAAAGCCCCTTGATATGCTGGGCATTTCCTGCAAATTCGGTCAATTTTGTCCCCAGGATGTGACTCACATTAGTCCTAACTAGGTTAGGGCACTGGCTTAAGCCGGTAGGAGACTTGGACCTTCCTCGCATAGGCCAGTAGACCTGCTGCAGTGTTCATTCTCTCTTATGTTTTTAACTAATACTCGAGTACTTATTTTACTGTTAGGTGAACATGGACAGCAGGTGTCTTAAGGAAACACATCTTAATGTTTCCACCCGTACCAGGGATTGAACCACGGGCCTCAGTGTGTGAGCTGAATTGGATATATAGATGAGTGATGATTCCAAGATCCTACGAAACTGAGTACAGGCACAGGTAGGTTGGCCAGGACGGGTTCTGATCGAGTCTTCTCCATGTGGTGACTCAGCAGTGGCTCCCCCATAGGGGGGAGTGTCATAATGTTTTTATCGAGGCGGCGGGTGACAGGCGATGATCAGCAGCAACGTCCTCAGGTTCTTGACTGCAAGATACAGAAGGTGTGCTGCCCTGTCATCCCTTCAGCTTGGGTTCATGACCTCAGCGCATATTGTCGAGCGACGAAGAAGGGAGCTGTGTGCCCACTCAGCTGGACTCACGAAATCGTAATGACACGATTGCAAACAAACCATTCCACGGGTGGGGATAGAATCCGCGATCAGAGAGTCTCAAAACTCTTATTGTGGCTAGCTGGTCCACTGGCTAACGCGACGGTCTGGAGTTTTGAGACTCTCTGATCGCGGGTTCTATCCCCACCCGTGGTATGGTTTGTTTCACCTGCTGGACTCTCCTGCAACGACGCCCCTACGCAACCGCCTCCTCCCACAACACTGTCGAACAGACCCGGAAGGATGAGGATAGTCAAGCTTAAAAAATATTTGTTCGATGAAAGAGCATTCTTCCTCAAGGAATTCATTCACTATTACAAATTAGGAGGGCATGATTACGTCACGTTTACTTTTGGTGTCGTGGTGAGAAAAGAGATCATGTTGTTGGTAGACTTTAAAAAGAAGTTCGTAGTCAGCTTCGCAGAGAAGAACATCAGGGAAAGAAAGAACGTCGTCGATTTCTTCTAGCATAAACTGGACTGAGGGGCTGAGTGCTCGACCTGGTTGAGTTTGTGCTGGAAAGCAGGAACGTTGAAGCATCTGGAATCATTTTTGCCCCCGTTGTCGTTGTTCAAGATTAAGACACCACCTCCTTTATCAGCGGTGTTGACTCTGATGTTTGTGTCTTCTACTAAAGTTTTAAGTACAGTGATGTAACGTCGAGGTAGGACTGGGGAGCTGTGTTGAGATGACGAATGAAATAATGTGTTGCAGATAGTCTTTTTGTAAGTCGGAGCTATTGTGTTTGTACTTTTTAGCGATGAAGTGGAGGTCTTGTTTCGGCTTCGTAACTCCTATAGCAAATTTGAGGCTTAAGCTGAGGGCTTCGGTTTCTGTACTCGACAGGTTCACTCGGAAACTCCAAGCTCTGCGAAAACCGTCAGTGGAAAAAACTGGAAAAACCTGAAATTATTTAAAATCTTTCATCTCGTCCACTGTCGAGTACAGAAACTGAAGCCCTCAGCTTAAGCCTCAAATTTGCTACAGATCACGAAACCAAAACAAGACCTGCACTTCATCTCTAAAATCTACAGACAAACCACGATGAACACAGCTTCTCGTTCGATCAGCGAAGCATTTAGCTCTATTTGCTGACGAAAATAAAAGGTATCAAAAAAAAAAAAAAACATATCTGTAGTGGTACTGTGTCCGTATAATGCGGACGTTCATGAGTCACTTCTCAGTTTGATAACAGCAGATGCTCTGGATGAAAATTCTCTCCGATACACAGATAAAAACATGTGTATTGGACAGTGCTGCTGTAGTGTCAGGCTGTGCTGCTGTAGTGTCAGGCTGTGCTGCTGTAGTGTCAGGCTGTGCTGCTGTAGTGTCAGGCTGTGCTGCTGTAGTGTCAGGCTGTGCTGCTGTAGTGTCAGGCTGTAGGAGTTCAGAAAAGAAGTTCTACAAACGTTGTATGTTCACTGTTTCGTTCACAGGTTAAACTGAACATTAGCTGACTGTTTACCTACCTGGTGTTTACCTGGAGAGAGTTCCGGGGGTCAACGCCCCCGCGGCCCGGTCTGTGACCAGGCCTCCTTAGGTCAGTGTCCCAGGATGCGACCCACACCAGTCTACTAACACCCAGGTACCCATTTTACTGATGGGGAACATAGACAACAGGTGGAAAGAAACACGTCCAATGTTTCTACTCTGGCTGGGAATCGAACCCAGGCCCTCGCCGTGTGAAGCGAGAGCCACCAGAGCCCCCCCTGTGTGTACAACATTCAGACAGTGGCCGAGTTCTTTGTCATAATCCAGAAATTGTACAATTTTTGGGGGATCAGTTGTGCACATGTTCATGAAAAAAAAGAGGCGCTAATTTTTCAAAACATGTAATAAAATTATAGAAGACTATACATAAGATGGTCCCGTCGAGACACTGTTTATTCTGCAGTCACATTAACATTATCAACAATTTCTACAATCCTACTAGACTTTATTAACACTTCAAAATGCACATAGAAGGGCACTATACACTCTCATTAATGTCATATATAATTACTCTTACAAGACACCTGATGTCCCTGTTCACCTGGGAGTAAAATAGGTGCCTGGGTGCTAGTGACTGGTGTATACCTGGAGAGTGTTTCGGTGGTTAACGCCCCCGCGGCACTGTCTGAGACCAGGCCTCGTGGTGGATCAGGGCCTGATCAACCAGGCTGTTACTGGTGACCGCACATGAACTGACGTACGAACCACAGCCCGACTGGTCAGGTACTGACTTTAGGTGCCTGTGTCAAGTGCCTTCTTGAGGACAGTCAGGGGTATATTGGTAATCCCCCTTATGTATGCTGGGAGGCAGTTGAACAGTCTTGGGTCCCTGGCACTTATTGTGTTGTCTCTCAGTGTAATCGTGGCGCCCCTGCTTTTCATTGGAGGAATGTTGCATCTCCTGCCCAGTGTTTTGCTTTCATAGGGAGTGACTTTCGTGTGCAAGTTTAGTTCTAATTCCTCTAGGATTTTCCAAGTGTATATTATCGAGAACCAAAACCTAGCCATTGTGGTTGTATACAAGCCTCCGGATGCAACTTCCCAACAATTCCAGGAACAGCTTTTGAAAATTGATCACTGTCTGGAAAATCTTCCAGCTCCTGCCCTCAACCACCATCTTACTCCTGGGGGATTTCAACCTAAGCTACCTAAAATGGAGGAATGTAGCAAATAATGTTGCAGCAGAGATAACCCCCGGAGGCAGCTCAGATGAAAACTCGCACACAAACGAGCTTTTAAATCTCTGCACCAAATTCACCTTAAACCAGCAAATAATAGAGCCTACAAGATTGGAGAATATGCTGGACCTCATCTTCACTAACAATGAGAGGTTGAGACATGTATGTGCGGGACCCCAGACCGACTAAATGTGATCAGTCACGAGGAAACCTTCACCAAATTCAACTTCATAAGGTGGGACCAAGCAAACAAAGTCCTAAATGATATAAACTGGAAAGATATTCTAAGAAACACGGATCCTACCCTATGTCTAGAACAAATTAACTCTGTGGCAGTCGAGGTATGCTCAAGGCATATTCCTTTAAGGAAAAGGAGATGTAAACTAGAAAGAGAAAGGCGTTCCCTATACAGACGAAGGCAAAGGATAACAGAGCGGCCAAAAGAGACTAATATATCTGTAATACGTAGGGAGATACTGGTCAGAGAAATAAAAAACATCGAACTAAAGGTAAAGGAATCTTACAGGAGTTATATACGCGGGTAGAATTAAAAGCTATAAATGAAATTGAAAGAAACCCAAAATATTTCCTTTCTTATGCCAAATCAAAGTCGAGAACAACATCCAGTACTGGGCCCCTACTTAAACGAGATGGGTCCTACACAGATGACAGCAAGGAAATGAGTGAGCTACTGAAGTCCCAGTATGACTCGGTTTTTAGCAAGCCGCTAACCAGACTGAGAATCGATGACCTAAATGAATTTTTTATGAGAGACAGAATTTGGTAGACTCGAACTTATCTGATGTTATCTTGACGCCAAATGACTTCGAAAAGGCGATACATGACATGCCCATGCACTCTGTCCCAGGCCCAGACTCATGGAACTCCGTGTTCATCAAGAACTGCAAGAAGCCCCTATCATGTGCTTTTAACATCCTATGGAGAAGGAGCATGGACACAGAGGTCGTCCCACAGCTGTTAAAAACAACAGACATAGCCCCACTCCTCAAAGGTGGCAGTAAAGCAATAGCAAAGAACTACAGACCGTTAGCGTTAACGTCCCACATCATAAAAATCTTTGAAAGGGTTCTAAGAAGCAAGATCGCTGCCCATTTAGATACCCATCAGTTACACAACCCAGGGCAACACTGGTTTAGAGCAAGTCGCTCCTGTCTGTCCCAACTACTGGACCACTATGACAAGGGCCTAGAAGTTAAATAAAACGCAGATGCAGTATACACAGACTTTGCAAAAGCCTTCGACAAGTGTGACCATGGTGTAATAGCGCACAAAATGCGTGATGAAGGAATAACAGGAAAAGCTGGTAAATGGATCTATAATTTCCTAACAAACAGAACACAAAGAGTAGTAGGCGGCTACGATGAAAAGCTCTGTTCCACAAGGCACAGTACTCGCCCCTATCTTGTTCTTCATCCTCATATCTGACATAGATATGGATGCAGATGACACCCGAATTTGCATGACAATGTACTCCACTGAAGACACTGCAAGACTCTAGGCAGACATCATCCAAATCTTTAAATGGGCTGCAAAAAACAATATGAAGTTCAATGATGAAAATTTTCAATTACTTCTATATGGAAAACGTGAGAAAATTAAAACTATATCGGAGGATGAAACAAATTCCAAAAACACAATAGAGCGAGAAACTAATGTAAAAGACCTGGGAGTGATCATGTCAGAGGATCTCACCTTCAAAGACCATAACAGTGTATCAATCGCATCTGCTAGAAAAATGACAGGATGGATAATGAGAACCTTCAAAACTAGGGATGCCAAGCCCATGATGACACTCTTCAGGTCGCTTGTTCTATCTAGGCTGGAATATTGCTGCACACTAACAGCACCTTTCAAGGCAGGTGAAATTGCTGACCTAGAAAATGTACAGAGAACCTTCACGGCGCGCATAACGGAGATAAAACTCCTCAATTACTGGGAGCGCTTGAAGTTCCTAAACTTGTACTACCTAGAACGCAGGAGGGAGAGATACATGATTATATACACTTGCAAAATCCTAGAGGGACTAGTACCGAACTTACACAAGAAAATCACTCTGTATGAAAGCAAAAGACTCGGCAGACGATGCAACATCCCCGCAGTGAAAAGCAGGGGCGTCACTAGCACGATAAGAGACAACACAATAAGTGTCAGGGGTCCAAGACTGTTCAATTGCCTCCCAGCATGCATAAGGGGGATTACCAATATACCCCTGACTGTCTTCAAGAAGGCGCTGGACAGGCATCTAAAGTCAGTACCTCGCTGTGGTTCGTACGTTGGGTTGCGTGCGGCCAACAGCAACAGCCCGGTTGATCAGGCTCTGATCCTCCATGAGGTCTGGTCACAGACCGGGCCGCGGGAGCGTTGACCCCCGAAATCCTCTCCTGGTATACTGCAGATATGTGGAATCCTGGGACAAAATTGACCTAATTTGCGGGAAATGTTCAGCATCACAAGCGACTTTCTATATATTATTATTATTATTATTATTATTATTATTATTATTATTATTATTATTATCAGCATTGTAATCCTTATAGAGAATAAACTTTGAATTGAATTTATTATTATTATTATTAAATATTCGCCGGTGTTCTCGCGGCCTGGGCCTTGTCCAAGTGGTGGCCCGGCCTTGACTCCCTCTTTAGGGAGTGTCTGAGACCTAAGTCTCCCATGGGAGGAGGCACAAGTACCTCCTCATCTTTGGGACCAACTGTCCCCAGGCCTCGCCACAAGCTAGGCCTCTCTGGTCTGCCATCCCCGCCCCAAGGGGACTAATGGGAATGACAGTCTTGTGAGCTGAAAGCTCGGGCTCAGGCACCTACCCTGCCCTAGAAGGGCTGGGCATGGTGTCGATCTTTTTGAATTGAATTGAATTGAATTATTATTATTATTATTATTATTATTATTATTATTATTATTATTATTATTATTATTATTATACTGCATATAACTGAGTCACTGTCTGACCACCTTCAGTCCCTTCACCTCCAGCTGCCTTCTAATGTTAATCTTGTTAAGTCACTCCTAGCAGATGACTTCTCAGGAATTCTGCACACATACTGTCTTGTCAGACTGGTTAGTCAACGAATTAAGAAGGCGATATTCAAACAAATCACGTAACATACTGAAGGTTCAAACAACACAGGTAACATACTGAAGGTTCAAACAACTCAGGTAACATACTAAGGGTTCAAACAAGGTAATATACTGAAGGTTCAAACAACTCAGGTAACATACTGAAGGTTCAAACAATTCAGGTAACATACTGAAGGTTCAAACAAGGTAATATACTGAAGGTTCAAACAACTCACGTAACATACTGAAGGTTCAAACAATTCAGGTAACATACTGAAGGTTCAAACAAGGTAATATACTGAAGGTTCAAACAAGGTAATATACTGAAGGTTCAAACAACTCACGTAACATACTAAAGGTTCAAACAACTCAGGTAATATACTGAAGGTTCAAACAACTCAGGTAACATACTGAAGGTTCTAACAAGGTAATATACTGAAGGTTCAAACAAGGTAATATACTGTAGGTTCAAACAACTCAGGTAACATACTGAAGGTTCAAACAAGGTAATATACTGAAGGTTCTAACAAGGTAATATACTGAAGGTTCTAACAAGGTAATATACTGAAGGTTCAAACAAGGTAACATACTGAAGGTTCAAACAAGGTAATATACTGAAGGTTCTAACAAGGTAATATACTGAAGGTTCAAACAAGGTAACATACTGAAGGTTCAAACAAGGTAACGTACTAAAGGTTCAAACAAGGTAACATACTGAAGGTTCAACCTAGGTAATATACTGAAGGTTCAAACAACTCAGGTAACATACTGAAGGTTCAAACAAGGTAATATACTGAAGGTTCAAACAAGGTAATATACTGAAGGTTCAAACAACTCAGGTAACATACTCAAGGTTCAAACAAGGTAATATACTGACGGTTCAAACAAGGTAATATACTGAAGGTTCAAACAACTCAGGTAACATACTGAAGGTTCAACCAAGGTAATATACTGAAGGTTCAAACAACTCAGGTAACATACTGAAGGTTCAAACAAGGTAATATACTGAAGGTTCAACCAAGGTAATATACTGAAGGTTCAAACAACTCAGGTAACATACTGAAGGTTCAACCAAGGTAATATACTGAAGGTTCAAACAACTCAGGTAACATACTGAAGGTTCAAACAAGGTAATATACTGAAGGTTCAAACAACTCAGGTAACATACTGAAGGTTCAAACAAGGTAATATACTGAAGGTTCAAACAACTCAGGTAACATACTGAAGGTTCAAACAAGGTAATATACTGAAGGTTCAAACAAGGTAATATACTGAAGGTTCAAACAACTCAGGTAACATACTCAAGGTTCAAACAACTCAGGTAACATACTCAAGGTTCAAACAACTCAGGTAACATACTCAAGGTTCAAACAACTCAGGTAACATACTCAACGTTCAAACAAGGTAATATACGGAAGGTTCAAACAACTCAGGTAACATACTGAAGGTTCAAACAAGGTAATATACTGAAGGTTCAAACAACTCAGGTAACATACTGAAGGTTCAAACAAGGTAACATACTAAAGGTTCAAACAAGGTAACATACTGAAGGTTCAAACAAGGTAACATACTGAAGGTTCAAACAAGGTAACATACTGAAGGTTCAAACAAGGTAACATACTGAAGGTTCAAACAAGGTAACATACTAAAGGTTCAAACAAGGTAACATACTGAAGGTTCAAACAAGGTAACATACTGAAGGTTCAAACAAGGTAACATACTGAAGGTTCAAACAAGGTAACATACTGAAGGTTCAAACAAGGTAACATACTAAAGGTTCAAACAAGGTAACATACTGAAGGTTCAAACAAGGTAACATACTGAAGGTTCAAACAAGGTAACATACTGAAGGTTCAAACAAGGTAATATACTGAAGGTTCAAACAAGGTAATATACTGAAGGTTCAAACAAGGTAATATACTGAAGGTTCAAACAACTCAGGTAACATACTGAAGGTTCAAACAAGGTAATATACTGAAGGTTCAAACAAGGTAATATACTGAAGGTTCAAACAACTCAGGTAACATACTGAAGGTTCAAACAACTCAGGTAACATACTCAAGGTTCAAACAACTCAGGTAACATACTTAAGGTTCAAACAACTCAGGTAACATACTCAAGGTTCAAACAAGGTAATATACGGAAGGTTCAAACAACTCAGGTAACATACTGAAGGTTCAAACAAGGTAATATACTGAAGGTTCAAACAACTCAGGTAACATACTGAAGGTTCAAACAAGGTAATATACTGAAGGTTCAAACAAGGTAACATACTGAAGGTTCAAACAAGGTAACATACTAAAGGTTCAAACAAGGTAACATACTGAAGGTTCAAACAAGGTAACATACTGAAGGTTCAAACAAGGTAACATACTGAAGGTTCAAACAAGGTAACATACTAAAGGTTCAAACAAGGTAACATACTGAAGGTTCAAACAAGGTAACATACTGAAGGTTCAAACAAGGTAACATACTGAAGGTTCAAACAAGGTAACATACTGAAGGTTCAAACAAGGTAACATACTAAAGGTTCAAACAAGGTAACATACTGAAGGTTCAAACAAGGTAACATACTGAAGGTTCAAACAAGGTAACATACTGAAGGTTCAAACAAGGTAGCATACTGAAGGTTCAAACAAGGTAGCATACTGAAGGTTCAAACAAGGTAACATACTGAAGGTTCAAACAAGGTAACATACTGAAGGTTCAAACAAGGTAACATACTGAAGGTTCAAACAAGGTAACATACTAAAGGTTCAAACAAGGTAACATACTGAAGGTTCAAACAAGGTAACATACTAAAGGTTCAAACAAGGTAACATACTGAAGGTTCAAACAAGGTAACATACTGAAGGTTCAAACAGGGTAACATACTGAAGGTTCAAACAAGGTAACATACTGAAGGTTCAAACAAGGTAACATACTGAAGGTTCAAACAAGGTAACATACTGAAGGTTCAAACAAGGTAACATACTGAAGGTTCAAACAAGGTAACATACTAAAGGTTCAAACACGGTAACATACTAAAGGTTCAAACAAGGTAACATACTGAAGGTTCAAACAAGGTAACATACTGAAGGTTCAAACAAGGTAACATACTAAAGGTTCAAACAAGGTAACATACTGAAGGTTCAAACAAGGTAACATACTGAAGGTTCAAACAAGGTAACATACTGAAGGTTCAAACAAGGTAACATACTGAAGGTTCAAACAAGGTAACATACTGAAGGTTCAAACAAGGTAACATACTGAAGGTTCAAACAAGGTAACATACTGAAGGTTCAAACAAGGTAACATACTAAAGGTTCAAACACGGTAACATACTAAAGGTTCAAACAAGGTAACATACTGAAGGTTCAAACAAGGTAACATACTGAAGGTTCAAACAAGGTAACATACTGAAGGTTCAAACAAGGTAACATACTGAAGGTTCAAACAAGGTAACATACTGAAGGTTCAAACAAGGTAACATACTGAAGGTTCATCAGCACTAAATTCTGAAGAAGCGTCATTTTTGGAGAACCTTGTTCACGCTGTCACAACTTCACTTGAATTTACTACTAAGATAGTAAGACACGTGTGTAACACTTAGGTATCTTTATTCTGAAACCTTTCAGCTACACAGTAGACTTCTTCAGTCGAGTACAGAGGCAGCAGAAGCAGTAGATATGTAAAGACGATATAATCAGTCCATCTCCTTTAAGCCTGAATACCTTCCAGTCCCCCCACAGACGCACCCCATGATTATAATAATAATAATAATAATAATAATAATAATAATAATAATAATAATAATAATAATAATAATAATAATAATGTAGTGCTGTATCTTCAGGTGTTGTTTAACCAGACGGCGACACTACAGTACCTGGAGTACTCTGACCACCTGCCTGACTTAACCGGTTTCACCTTACATTACTGGCTTCACCTACTGCAACCCTCCAGCCTCGCCTGCCCCTTCACCTACTACAGTAAGTCATGATAAGATATATATATATATATATATATATATATATATATATATATATATATATATATATATATATATATATATATATATATATGTCGTGCCGAATAGGCAGAACTTGCGATCTTAGCTTAAATAGCAACGCTCATCTTGCCATATAGGACAAGTGAAAATTTGTGTATGCAATAATTTCGCCAAAATCATTCTGAACCTAACGAAAAAAATATATTTCACTGTGTTTGTTTAGTAGTAAATTACTGTAAATAAATATAAAATATATTTACTTGGGTTAGGCTATATATATATATATATATATATATATATATATATATATATATATATATATATATATATATATATATATATATATATATATATATATATATATATATGTATGTATATGACTGTCGTCACTTTCTAGACTGAGGTCAAGAATGTACATTTCAGCTTTAGGTAATGTGTACGAATTAATGTACACTGATGTGTGTATCTCTGTGTATTTACATTGACGGTATTAGGTATATATTTACTAAATGTTTACGTTAATCCCTATTTTAACTATTAAGTTATTCTTGTCATGTGGTGTATGAGTGATATGTGATCTTAATGACCCTCGTGTAGCCAATAGACTTTAAATATACTAATAGACATATGGCACCTTCTACTCCAATAGATGAGGCAGATGACACCTATGTACAGGTGTTGATCGTGTCCTCGGGGGTGAACACGTGGTCGTGGGTGTTGCAGATCAACGACGTGGTTGTGAGTCTGGTCCAGTCCCCTGTG